>NW_027517319.1:0-45447 GCF_048772815.1 Callospermophilus lateralis
ATTTCTTGGAAGCTTGGCAACCCCTTTCTATGAAAGTGCATTTCCACAGTCTGTGCCTAGGGCTACGTGAAGTGGAAACAAACGATAGGGACAATACTGAGAACTCCTGTATTGTGTCAAGTTTCAAAGAGCTACTACAAAGCATGTTGGATTTAGAGTTATAAATTCATCTATCTATATAAGAGAGAACAGAGTGAAACATAAATATAAAAACTGCTACTGTAGACGAACGCTTAAACCTAGAAGAACAAAATTTGTTGAGCCAAGTGCGATTTGTGGACTGATCATTACCACCAAGTATCACCAAGATTGGGTAAAAAAATATTTCCTGGCATTTCGAAACTCGTTATTTCTTAGAAGCTTGGCAACCCCTCTCAATGAAAGTGCTTTTCCACAGTCTGTGCCTAGGGCTACTTGAAGAGGAAACAAACCATAGAGACAAAACTGAGAACTCTTTATTTTGTCAAGTTTCAAAGAGCTACTACAAACCATGTTGGATTTAGAGTTCCAAATTCATCTATCTGTATAGGAGAGAATAGAGGTAAACCTTAAAATATAAACTGCTACTGTAAACGAACGCTTCAACCTAGAAGAACAAAATTTGGTGAGCCAAGTGGGAATTGTGTACTTGTCATTACCACCAAGTATCATCAAGATTGGGTTAAAAAATATTTGCTGGTATTTCGGAAACTCGTAATTTCTTAGAAGCTTGGCAACCCCTTTCAATGAAAGTGCTTTTTCCACAGTCTCTGCTTAGGGCTACTTGAAGAGGAAACAAATCATAGAGACAAAACTGAGAACTGCTTTATTTTGTCAAGTTTCAAAGAGCTACTACAAACCATGTTGGATTTAGAGTTCCAAATTCATCTATCTATATAGGAGAGAACAGAGGGTAACCTAAATATAAAAACTGCTACTGTAGACGAACGCTTCACCTAGAAGAACGAAATTTGGTGAGCCAAGTGGGATTTTTGTACTGATCATTACCACCAAGTATCATCAACATTGGGTGAAAAAATATTGCAGGTATTTTGGAAACTCGTAATTTCTTGGAAGCTTGGCACCCCTTTTAGTGAAAGTGCTTTTCCACAGTTTCAGCTTAGGGCTACTTGAAGAGGAAACAAACCGTAAAGACAAAACTGAGACCTCTTTTTTTGTCAAGTATCTAAGAGCTACTACAAACCATGTTGGATTTACAGTTCCATATTCATCTATCTATATAGGAGGGAACAGAGGGAAACCTAAATATAAAAACTGCTACTGTAGACGAACGCTTCAAACTAGAAGAACATAATTTGGTGAGCCAAGTGGGATTTGTGTACCTGTCATTACCACCACGTATCATCAAGATTGGGTGTAAAATATTTGCTGGTATTTCAGTAACTCGCAATTTTTTGGAAGCTTGGCAACCCCTTTCAATGAAAGTGCTTTTGCACAGTCTCTGCTTAGGGCTACTTGAAGACTATACAAACCATAGAGACATAACTGAGAACTACTTTGTATTGTCAAGATTCAAAGAGCTAATACAAACTATGTTGGATTTAGAGTTCCAAATTCATCTATCTATATAGGAGAGAACAGAGGGAAACCTAAAAATAAAAACTGCTCTTGTAAACGAACGCTTAAACCTAGAAGAGCAAAATTTGGTGAGCCAAGTGGGATTTGTGTATTTGTAATTACCACCAAGTATCATCAAGATTGGGTGAAAAAACATTTGCTGGTATTTCGGAAACCCGTAATTTTTTGGGAGCTTGACAAACCCTTTCAATGAAAGTGCTTTTCCCAGTTTCTCCTTAGGGCTACTTGATTAGGAAACAAATCAAAAAAAAAACCTGAGAACTCCTTTAATTCTGTCAAGTTTCAAAGAGCTACTACAATTCATGTTGGATTTAGAGTTCCAAATTCATCTATCTATATAGGAGAGAACAGAGGGAAACCTAAATATAAAAACTTCTACTGTGGACGAACGCTTCAACCTAGAAGAACAAAATTTGGTGAGCCAAGTGGGATTTTTGTACTGATCATTACCACCAAGTACCTTCAAGATTGGGTGAAAAAATGTTTGCTGGTATTTTAGAAACTCCTTATTTCTTAGAAGCTTGGCAATCCCTCTCAATGAAAGTGCATTTCCACAGTCTGTGCCTTGGGCTACTTGAAGAAGAAACAAACCATAGAGAGAAAACTGAGAACTCCTTAATTTTGTCAAGTTTCAAAGAGCTACTACAAACCATGTTGGATTTAGATTTCCAAATTCATCTATGTATATAGGAGAGAACAGAGGGAAACCTAAAAATATAAACTGATACTGTAAACGAATGCTTCAAATTTGAAAAACAAAATTTGGTGAGCCAAGTGGGATTTGTGTACTTGTCATTACCACCACGTATCATCAAGATTGGGTGAAAAAATATTTGCTGGTATTTCGGAAACTCGAAATTTCTTGGAAGCTTGGCAACCCCTTTCAATGAAAGTGCTTTTCCACAGTCTCTGCTTAGGGCTACTTTAAGAGGAAACAAATCATAGAGACAAAACTGAGACCTCTTTTTTTGTCAAGTTTCTAAGAGCTACTACAAACCATGTTGGATTTAGAGTTCCATATTCTCTATCTATATAGGAGAGAACAGAGGGAAACCTAATTATAAAAACTGCTACTGTAGACGAACGCTACAACCTGGAAGAACACAATTGGTGAGCCAAGTGGGATTAGTGTACTGATCATTACCACCAAGTATCATCAAGATTGGGTGAAAAAATAGTTGATGCTATTTCGGAAACTCGTTATTTCTTAGAAGCTTGGCAACCCCTCACAATGAAAATGCTTTTCCACATTCTGTGTCTAGGGCTACTTTAAGAGGTAACAAACCATAGAGACAAAACTGAGATCTCCTTTATTTTGTCATGTTTCAAAGAGCTACTACAAACCATGTTGTAGTTAGAGTTCCAAATTAATCTATCTATATAGGAGAGAACAGAGGGAAACCTAAAAATATAACTGCTACTGTAAACTAACGCTTCAACCTAGAAGAACAAAAATTGGTTGAATCAAGTGCGATTTCTGTATTGATCATTATCACCAAGTATCATCAAGATTGGGTGAAAAAATATTTGCTGGTATTTCGGAAACTCGTTATTTCTTGAAAGCTTGGCAACCCCTTTCAATGAAAGTGCCTTTCCACAGTCTGTTCCTAGGGCTACTTGAAGAGGAAACAAACCATAGAGGCAATACTGAGAACGACTTTATTTTGTCAAATTTCAAAAAGCTACTACAAACCATGTTGGATTAAGAGTTCCATAATCATCTATCAATATAAGAGAGAACAAAGTGAAACCTAAAAATAAAAACTGCTACTGTAAACGAATGCTTCAACCTAGAAGAACAAAATTTGGGGAGCCAAGTGGGATTTGTGTACTTGTCATTACCACCACGTATCATCAAGATTGGGTGAAACAGTATTTGGTGGTATTTCGGAAACTCGTAATTTCTTGGAAGCTTGGCAACTCCTTTCAATGAAAGTGCTTTTCCACAGTCTCTGCTTAGGGCTACTTGAAGAGAAAACAAATCATAGAGACAAAACTGAGAACTCCTTTATTTTGTCAAGTTTCAAAGAGCTATTACAAACCATGTTGGATTTAGAGTTCCAAATTCATCTATCTATATAGGAGAGAATAGATTGAAACCTAAAAATAAAAGCTGCTACTGTAAACGAACGCTTCAACCTAGAAGAACACAATTTGGTGAGCCAAGTGGGATTTGTGTACTTGTCATTACCACCAAGTATCATCAGGATTGGGTGAAAAAATATTTGCTGGTATTTCGGAAACTCGTTATTTCTTAGAAGTCTGGAACCAATCTCAATGAAAGTGCTTTTCCACAGTCTGTGCCTAGTGCTACTTGAAGAGGAAACAATGAATAAAGACAAAACTGAGAACTCCTTCATTTTGTAAAGTTTCAAACAGCTACTACAAACCATTTTGGATTTAAAGTTCCAAATTCATCTATCTATATAAAAGAGAACAGAGTGAAACCTACAAATAAAAACTGCTATTGTAAACGAACGCTTCAACCGAGAAGAACACAATTTGGTGAGCCAAGTGGTATTTGTGTACTGATCATTACCACCAGGATCATCAAGATTGGGTGAAAAAATATTTGCTGGTATTTTGGAAATTCGTTATTTCTTAGAAGCTAGGCAACAACTCCAAAGGAAAGCGCTTTTCCACAGTCTGTGCCTAGTGCTACTTGAAGAGGAAACAAACCATAGAGACAAAACTGAGAACTCCTTTATTTTGTCAAGTATCAGAGAGCTACTACAAACCATGTTGATTTTAGAGTTCCAAATTCATCTATCTATATAGGAGAGAACAGAGTGATACCTAAAATTAAAAACTGCTACTGTAAAAGAACGCTTCAACCTAGAAGAACACAATTTTGTGAGCCCAGTGGCATTTGTGTAATGATCATTACCACCACGGATCATCAAAATTGGGTGAAAAAATATTTGCTGGTATTTCGGAAACCCGTAATTTCTTGGATCATGGCAAACCCTTTCAATGAAAGTGCTTTTCCACAATCTCTGCTGACGGCTACATGAAGAGGAAACAAATCATAGAGACAAAACTGAGAACTCCTTTATTTTGTCAAGTTTCAAAGAGCTACTACAAACCATGTTGGATTTAGAGTTCCAAATTCATCTATCTTTATAAGAGAGAACAGAGTGAAACCTAAATATAAAAACTGCTACTGTAGACGAACGCTTAAACCTAGAAGAACAAAATTTGTTGAGCCAAGTGCGATTTGTGGACTTATCATTATCACCAAGTATAATCAAGATTGAGTGAAAAAATATTTGCTGGTGTTTCCGAAACTCATTATTTCGTAGAAGCTTGGCAACCCCTCGCAATGAAAGTGCTTTTCCACAGTCTGTGCATATGGCTACTTGAAGAGGAAACAAACCTTAGAGATAAAACTGAGAACTCCTTTATTGTCTCAAGCTACAAACAGGTACTACAAACCATGTTGGATTTAGACTTCCAAATTATCTATCTATATAAGAGAGAACAGAGTGAAACCTAAATATAAAAACTGCTACTGTAGACGAACTCTTAAACCTAGAAAAACAAAATTTGGTGGCAAAGTGGGATTTGTGTACTGATCATTACCACCAAGTATCATCAAGATTGGGTGAAGAAATATTTGCTGGTATTTCAGAAACTCGTTATTTCTTGGAAGCTTGGCAACCCCTTTCTATGAAAGTGCATTTCCACAGTCTGTGCTTAGGGCTACGTGAAGTGGAAACAAACGATAGGGACAATACTGAGAACTCCTGTATTGTGTCAAGTTTCAAAGAGCTACTACAAAGCATGTTGGATTTAGAGTTATAAATTCATCTATCTATATAAGAGAGAACAGAGTGAAACATAAATATAAAAACTGCTACTGTAGACGAACGCTTAAACCTAGAAGAACAAAATTTGTTGAGCCAAGTGCGATTTGTGGACTGATCATTACCACCAAGTATCACCAAGATTGTGTAAAAAAATATTTCCTGGCATTTCGAAAACTCGTTATTTCTTAGAAGCTTGGCAACCCCTCTCAATGAAAGTGCTTTTCCACAGTCTGTGCCTAGGGCTACTTGAAGAGGAAACAAACCATAGAGACAAAACTGAGAACTCCTTTATTTTGTCAAGTTTCAAAGAGCTACTACAAACCATGTTGGATTTAGAGTTCCAAATTCATCTATCTGTATAGGAGAGAATAGAGGGAAACCTTAAAATATAAACTGCTACTGTAAACGAACGCTTCAACCTAGAAGAACAAAATTTGGTGAGCCAAGTGGGAATTGTGTACTTGTCATTACCACCAAGTATCATCAAGATTGGGTTAAAAAATATTTGCTGGTATTTCGGAAACTCGTAATTTCTTAGAAGCTTGGCAACCCCTTTCAATGAAAGTGCTTTTCCACAGTCTCTGCTTAGGGCTACTTGAAGAGGAAACAAATCATAGAGACAAAACTGAGAACTGCTTTATTTTGTCAAGTTTCAAAGAGCTACTACAAACCATGTTGGATTTAGAGTTCCAAATTCATCTATCTATATAGGAGAGAACAGAGGGTAACCTAAATATAAAAACTGCTACTGTAGACGAACGCTTCAACCTAGAAGAACGAAATTTGGTGAGCCAAGTGGGATTTTTGTACTGATCATTACCACCAAGTATCATCAACATTGGGTGAAAAAATATTTGCAGGTATTTTGGAAACTCGTAATTTCTTGGAAGCTTGGCAACCCCTTTTAGTGAAAGTGCTTTTCCACAGTTTCAGCTTAGGGCTACTTGAAGAGGAAACAAACCGTAAAGACAAAACTGAGACCTCTTTTTTTTGTCAAGTATCTAAGAGCTACTACAAACCATGTTGGATTTACAGTTCCATATTCATGTATCTATATAGGAGGGAACAGAGGGAAACCTAAATATAAAAACTGCTACTGTAGACGAACGCTTCAAACTAGAAGAACATAATTTGGTGAGCCAAGTGGGATTTGTGTACCTGTCATTACCACCACGTATCATCAAGATTGGGTGTAAAAATATTTGCTGGTATTTCAGTAACTCGCAATTTTTTGGAAGCTTGGCAACCCCTTTCAATGAAAGTGCTTTTGCACAGTCTCTGCTTAGGGCTACTTGAAGACTATACAAACCATAGAGACATAACTGAGAACTACTTTGTATTGTCAAGTTTCAAAGAGCTAATACAAACTATGTTGGATTTAGAGTTCCAAATTCATCTATCTATATAGGAGAGAACAGAGGGAAACCTAAAAATAAAAACTGCTCTTGTAAACGAACGCTTAAACCTAGAAGAGCAAAATTTGGTGAGCCAAGTGGGATTTGTGTATTTGTAATTACCACCAAGTATCATCAAGATTGGGTGAAAAAACATTTGCTGGTATTTCGGAAACCCGTAATTTTTTGGGAGCTTGACAAACCCTTTCAATGAAAGTGCTTTTCCCCAGTTTCTCCTTAGGGCTACTTGATTAGGAGACAAATCATAGAGAAAAAACTGAGAACTCCTTTATTCTGTCAAGTTTCAAAAAGCTACTACAATTCATGTTGGATTTAGAGTTCCAAATTCATCTATCTATATAGGAGAGAACAGAGGGAAACCTAAATATAAAAACTGCTACTGTGGACGAACGCTTCAACCTAGAAAAACGAAATTTGGTGAGCCAAGTGGGATTTTTGTACTGATCATTACCACCAAGTATCATCAACATTGGGTGAAAAAATATTTGCAGGTATTTTGGAAACTCGTAATTTCTTGGAAGCTTGGCAACCCCTTTTAGTGAAAGTGCTTTTCCACAGTTTCAGCTTAGGGCTACTTGAAGAGGAAACAAACCGTAAAGACAAAACTGAGACCTCTTTTTTTTGTCAAGTATCTAAGAGCTACTACAAACCATGTTGGATTTACAGTTCCATATTCATGTATCTATATAGGAGGGAACAGAGGGAAACCTAAATATAAAAACTGCTACTGTAGACAACGCTTCAAACTAGAAGAACATAATTTGGTGAGCCAAGTGGGATTTGTGTACCTGTCATTACCACCACGTATCATCAAGATTGGGTGTAAAAATATTTGCTGGTATTTCAGTAACTCGCAATTTTTTGGAAGCTTGGCAACCCCTTTCAATGAAAGTGCTTTTGCACAGTCTCTGCTTAGGGCTACTTGAAGACTATACAAACCATAGAGACATAACTGAGAACTACTTTGTATTGTCAAGTTTCAAAGAGCTAATACAAACTATGATTGGATTTAGAGTTCCAAATTCATCTATCTATATAGGAGAGAACAGAGGGAAACCTAAAAATAAAAAACTGCTCTTGTAAACGAACGCTTAAACCTAGAAGAGCAAAATTTGGTGAGCCAAGTGGGATTTGTGTATTTGTAATTACCACCAAGTATCATCAAGATTGGGTGAAAAACATTTGCTGGTATTTCGGAAACCCGTAATTTTTTGGGAGCTTGACAAACCCTTTCAATGAAAGTGCTTTTCCCCAGTTTCTCCTTAGGGCTACTTGATTAGGAGACAAATCATAGAGAAAAACTGAGAACTCCTTTATTCTGTCAAGTTTCAAAAAGCTACTACAATTCATGTTGGATTTAGAGTTCCAAATTCATCTATCTATATAGGAGAGAACAGAGGGGAAACCTAAATATAAAAACTGCTACTGTGGACGAACGCTTCAACCTAGAAAAACGAAATTTGGTGAGCCAAGTGGGATTTTTGTACTGATCATTACCACCAAGTATCATCAACATTGGGTGAAAAAATTTTGCAGGTATTTTGGAAACTCGTAATTTCTTGGAAGCTTGGCAACCCCTTTTAGTGAAAGTGCTTTTCCACAGTTTCAGCTTAGGGCTACTTGAAGAGGAAACAAACCATAGAGACAAAACTGAGACCTCTTTTTTTTGTCAAGTATCTAAGAGCTACTACAAACCATGTTGGATTTACAGTTCCATATTCATCTATCTATATAGGAGAGAACAGAGGGAAACCTAAATATAAAAACTGCTACTGTAGACGAACGCTTCAAACTAGAAGAACATAATTTGGTGAGCCAAGTGGGATTTGTGTCCTTGTCATTACCACCACGTATCATCAAGATTGGGTGTAAAAATATTTGCTGGTATTTCAGAAACTCGCAATTTTTTGGAAGCTTGGCAACCCCTTTCAATGAAAGTGCTTTTGCACAGTCTCTGCTTAGGGCTACTTGAAGACTATACAAACCATAGAGACATAACTGAGAACTACTTTGTATTGTCAAGTTTCAAAGAGCTAATACAAACTATGTTGGATTTAGAGTTCCAAATTCATCTATCTATATAGGAGAGAACAGAGGGAAACCTAAAAATAAAAACTGCTCTTGTAAACGAACGCTTAAACCTAGAAGAGCAAAATTTGGTGAGCCAAGTGGGATTTGTGTATTTGTAATTACCACCAAGTATCATCAAGATTGGGTGAAAAACATTTGCTGGTATTTTGGAAACCCGTAATTTTTTGGGAGCTTGACAAACCCTTTCAATGAAAGTGCTTTTCCCCAGTTTCTCCTTAGGGCTACTTGATTAGGAAACAAATCAAAAAAAAACCTGAGAACTCCTTTATTCTGTCAAGTTTCAAAGAGCTACTACAATTCATGTTGGATTTAGAGTTCCAAATTCATCTATCTATATAGGAGAGAACAGAGGGAAACCTAAATATAAAAACTGCTACTGTGGACGAACGCTTCAACCTAGAAGAACAAAATTTGGTGAGCCAAGTGGGATTTTTGTACTGATCATTACCACCAAGTACCTTCAAGATTGGGTGAAAAAATGTTTGCTGGTATTTTAGAAACTCCTTATTTCTTAGAAGCTTGGCAATCCCTCTCAATGAAAGTGCATTTCCACAGTCTGTGCCTTGGGCTACTTGAAGAAGAAACAAACCATAGAGAGAAAACTGAGAACTCCTTAATTTTGTCAAGTTTCAAAGAGCTACTACAAACCATGTTGGATTTAGATTTCCAAATTCATCTATGTATATAGGAGAGAACAGAGGGAAACCTAAAAATATAAACTGATACTGTAAACGAACGCTTCAAATTTGAAAAACAAAATTTGGTGAGCCAAGTGGGATTTGTGTACTTGTCATTACCACCACGTATCATCAAGATTGGTTGAAAAAATATTTGCTGGTATTTCGGAAACTCGAAATTTCTTGGAAGCTTGGCAACCCCTTTCAATGAAAGTGCTTTTCCACAGTCTCTGCTTAGGGCTACTTTAAGAGGAAACAAATCATAGAGACAAAACTGAGACCTCTTTTTTTGTCAAGTTTCTAAGAGTTACTACAAACCATGTTGGATTTAGAGTTCCATATTCTCTATCTATATAGGAGAGAACAGAGGGAAACCTAATTATAAAAACTGCTACTGTAGACGAACGCTACAACCTGGAAGAACACAATTTGGTGAGCCAAGTGGGATTAGTGTACTGATCATTACCACCAAGTATCATCAAGATTGGGTGAAAAAATAGTTGATGCTATTTCGGAAACTCGTTATTTCTTAGAAGCTTGGCAACCCCTCACAATGAAAATGCTTTTCCACATTCTGTGTCTAGGGCTACTTTAAGAGGTAACAAACCATAGAGACAAAACTGAGATCTCCTTTATTTTGTCATGTTTCAAAGAGCTACTACAAACCATGTTGTAGTTAGAGTTCCAAATTAATCTATCTATATAGGAGAGAACAGAGGGAAACCTAAAAATATAACTGCTACTGTAAACTAACGCTTCAACCTAGAAGAACAAAAATTGGTTGAATCAAGTGCGATTTCTGTATTGATCATTATCACCAAGTATCATCAAGATTGGGTGAAAAAATATTTGCTGGTATTTCGGAAACTCGTTATTTCTTGAAAGCTTGGCAACCCCTTTCAATGAAAGTGCCTTTCCACAGTCTGTTCCTAGGGCTACTTGAAGAGGAAACAAACCATAGAGGCAATACTGAGAACGACTTTATTTTGTCAAATTTCAAAAAGCTACTACAAACCATGTTGGATTAAGAGTTCCATAATCATCTATCAATATAAGAGAGAACAAAGTGAAACCTAAAAATAAAAACTGCTACTGTAAACGAATGCTTCAACCTAGAAGAACAAAATTTGGGGAGCCAAGTGGGATTTGTGTACTTGTCATTACCACCACGTATCATCAAGATTGGGTGAAACAGTATTTGGTGGTATTTCGGAAACTCGTAATTTCTTGGAAGCTTGGCAACTCCTTTCAATGAAAGTGCTTTTCCACAGTCTCTGCTTAGGGCTACTTGAAGAGAAAACAAATCATAGAGACAAAACTGAGAACTCCTTTATTTTGTCAAGTTTCAAAGAGCTATTACAAACCATGTTGGATTTAGAGTTCCAAATTCATCTATCTATATAGGAGAGAATAGATTGAAACCTAAAAATAAAAGCTGCTACTGTAAACGAACGCTTCAACCTAGAAGAACACAATTTGGTGAGCCAAGTGGGATTTGTGTACTTGTCATTACCACCAAGTATCATCAGGATTGGGTGAAAAAATATTTGCTGGTATTTCGGAAACTCGTTATTTCTTAGAAGTCTGGAACCAATCTCAATGAAAGTGCTTTTCCACAGTCTGTGCCTAGTGCTACTTGAAGAGGAAACAATGAATAAAGACAAAACTGAGAACTCCTTCATTTTGTAAAGTTTCAAACAGCTACTACAAACCATTTTGGATTTAAAGTTCCAAATTCATCTATCTATATAAAAGAGAACAGAGTGAAACCTACAAATAAAAACTGCTATTGTAAACGAACGCTTCAACCGAGAAGAACACAATTTGGTGAGCCAAGTGGTATTTGTGTACTGATCATTACCACCAGGATCATCAAGATTGGGTGAAAAAATATTTGCTGGTATTTTGGAAATTCGTTATTTCTTAGAAGCTAGGCAACAACTCCAAAGGAAAGCGCTTTTCCACAGTCTGTGCCTAGTGCTACTTGAAGAGGAAACAAACCATAGAGACAAAACTGAGAACTCCTTTATTTTGTCAAGTATCAGAGAGCTACTACAAACCATGTTGATTTTAGAGTTCCAAATTCATCTATCTATATAGGAGAGAACAGAGTGATACCTAAAATTAAAAACTGCTACTGTAAAAGAACGCTTCAACCTAGAAGAACACAATTTTGTGAGCCCAGTGGCATTTGTGTAATGATCATTACCACCACGGATCATCAAAATTGGGTGAAAAAATATTTGCTGGTATTTCGGAAACCCGTAATTTCTTGGATCATGGCAAACCCTTTCAATGAAAGTGCTTTTCCACAATCTCTGCTGACGGCTACATGAAGAGGAAACAAATCATAGAGACAAAACTGAGAACTCCTTTATTTTGTCAAGTTTCAAAGAGCTACTACAAACCATGTTGGATTTAGAGTTCCAAATTCATCTATCTTTATAAGAGAGAACAGAGTGAAACCTAAATATAAAAACTGCTACTGTAGACGAACGCTTAAACCTAGAAGAACAAAATTTGTTGAGCCAAGTGCGATTTGTGGACTTATCATTATCACCAAGTATAATCAAGATTGAAGTGAAAAATATTTGCTGGTGTTTCGGAAACTCATTATTTCGTAGAAGCTTGGCAACCCCTCGCAATGAAAGTGCTTTTCCACAGTCTGTGCATATGGCTACTTGAAGAGGAAACAAACCTTAGAGATAAAACTGAGAACTCCTTTATTGTCTCAAGCTACAAACAGGTACTACAAACCCATGTTGGATTAGACTTCCAAATTATCTATCTATATAAGAGAGAAACAGAGTGAAACCTAAATATAAAAACTGCTACTGTAGACGAACTCTTAAACCTAGAAAAACAAAATTGGTGGCAAAGTGGGATTTGTGTACTGATCATTACCACCAAGTATCATCAAGATTGGGTGAAGAAATATTTGCTGGTATTTCAGAAACTCGTTATTTCTTGGAAGCTTGGCAACCCCTTTCTATGAAAGTGCATTTCCACAGTCTGTGCCTAGGGCTACGTGAAGTGGAAACAAACGATAGGGACAATACTGAGAACTCCTGTATTGTGTCAAGTTTCAAAGAGCTACTACAAAGCATGTTGGATTTAGAGTTATAAATTCATCTATCTATATAAGAGAGAACAGAGTGAAACATAAATATAAAAACTGCTACTGTAGACGAACGCTTAAACCTAGAAGAACAAAATTTGTTGAGCCAAGTGCGATTTGTGGACTGATCATTACCACCAAGTATCACCAAGATTGGGTAAAAAAATATTTCCTGGCATTTCGAAAACTCGTTATTTCTTAGAAGCTTGGCAACCCCTCTCAATGAAAGTGCTTTTCCACAGTCTGTGCCTAGGGCTACTTGAAGAGGAAACAAACCATAGAGACAAAACTGAGAACTCCTTTATTTTGTCAAGTTTCAAAGAGCTACTACAAACCATGTTGGATTTAGAGTTCCAAATTCATCTATCTGTATAGGAGAGAATAGAGGGAAACCTTAAAATATAAACTGCTACTGTAAACGAACGCTTCAACCTAGAAGAACAAAATTTGGTGAGCCAAGTGGGAATTGTGTACTTGTCATTACCACCAAGTATCATCAAGATTGGGTTAAAAAAATATTGCTGGTATTCGGAAACTCGTAATTTCTTAGAAGCTTGGCAACCCCTTTCAATGAAAGTGCTTTTCCACAGTCTCTGCTTAGGGCTACTTGAAGAGGAAACAAATCATAGAGACAAAACTGAGAACTGCTTTATTTTGTCAAGTTTCAAAGAGCTACTACAAACCATGTTGGATTTAGAGTTCCAAATTCATCTATCTATATAGGAGAGAACAGAGGGAAACCTAAATATAAAAACTGCTACTGTGACGAACGCTTCAACCTAGAAGAACGAAATTTGGTGAGCCAAGTGGGATTTTTTGTACTGATCATTACCACCAAGTATCATCAACATTGGGTGAAAAAATATTTGCAGGTATTTTGGAAACTCGTAATTTCTTGGAAGCTTGGCAACCCCTTTTAGTGAAAGTGCTTTTCCACAGTTTCAGCTTAGGGCTACTTGAAGAGGAAACAAACCATAGAGACAAAACTGAGACCTCTTTTTTTTGTCAAGTATCTAAGAGCTACTACAAACCATGTTGGATTTACAGTTCCATATTCATCTATCTATATAGGAGAGAACAGAGGGAAACCTAAATATAAAAACTGCTACTGTAGACGAACGCTTCAAACTAGAAGAACATAATTTGGTGAGCCAAGTGGGATTTGTGTCCTTGTCATTACCACCACGTATCATCAAGATTGGGTGTAAAATATTTGCTGGTATTTCAGAAACTCGCAATTTTTTGGAAGCTTGGCAACCCCTTTCAATGAAAGTGCTTTTGCACAGTCTCTGCTTAGGGCTACTTGAAGACTATACAAACCATAGAGACATAACTGAGAACTACTTTGTATTGTCAAGTTTCAAAGAGCTAATACAAACTATGTTGGATTTAGAGTTCCAAATTCATCTATCTATATAGGAGAGAACAGAGGGAAACCTAAAAATAAAAACAGCTCTTGTAAACGAACGCTTAAACCTAGAAGAGCAAAATTTGGTGAGCCAAGTGGGATTTGTGTATTTGTAATTACCACCAAGTATCATCAAGATTGGGTAAAAAACATTTGCAGGTATTTCGGAAACCCGTAATTTTTTGGGAGCTTGACAAACCCTTTCAATGAAAAGTGCTTTTCCCCAGTTTCTCCTTAGGCTACTTGATTAGGAAACAAATCATAGAGAAAAAACTGAGAACTCCTTTATTCTGTCAAGTTTCAAAGAGCTACTACAATTCATGTTGGATTTAGAGTTCCAAATTCATCTATCTATATAGGAGAGAACAGAGGGAAACCTAAATATAAAAACTGCTACTGTGGACGAACGCTTCAACCTAGAAGAACGAAATTTGGTGAGCCAAGTGGGATTTTTGTACTGATCATTACCACCAAGTATCATCAACATTGGGTGAAAAAATATTTGCAGGTATTTTGGAAACTCGTAATTTCTTGGAAGCTTGGCAACCCCTTTTAGTGAAAGTGCTTTTCCACAGTTTCAGCTTAGGGCTACTTGAAGAGGAAACAACCATAGAGACAAAACTGAGACCTCTTTTTTTTGTCAAGTATCTAAGAGCTACTACAAACCATGTTGGATTTACAGTTCCATATTCATCTATCTATATAGGAGAGAACAGAGGGAAACCTAAATATAAAAACTGCTACTGTAGACGAACGCTTCAAACTAGAAGAACATAATTTGGTGAGCCAAGTGTGGATTTGTGTACTTGTCATTACCACCACGTATCATCAAGATTGGGTGTAAAAATATTTGCTGGTATTTCAGAAACTCGCAATTTTTTGGAAGCTTGGCAACCCCTTTCAATGAAAGTGCTTTTGCACAGTCTCTGCTTAGGGCTACTTGAAGACTATACAAACCATAGAGACATAACTGAGAACTACTTTGTATTGTCAAGTTTCAAAGAGCTAATACAAACTATGTTGGATTTAGAGTTCCAAATTCATCTATTTATATAGGAGAGAACAGAGGGAAGCCTAAAAATAAAAACTGCTCTTGTAAACGAACGCTTAAACCTAGAAGAGCAAAATTTGGTGAGCCAAGTGGGATTTGTGTATTTGTAATTACCACCAAGTATCATCAAGATTGGGTGAAAAAACATTTGCTGGTATTTCGGAAACCCGTAATTTTTTGGAGCTTGACAAACCCTTTCAATGAAAGTGCTTTTTCCCAGTTTCTCCTTAGGGCTACTTGATTAGGAGACAAATCATAGAGAAAAACTGAGAACTCCTTTATTCTGTCAAGTTTCAAAGAGCTACTACAATTCATGTTGGATTTAGAGTTCCAAATTCATCTATCTATATAGGAGAGAACAGAGGGAAACCTAAATATAAAAACTGCTACTGTGGACGAACGCTTCAACCTAGAAGAACAAAATTTGGTGAGCCAAGTGGGATTTTTGTACTGATCATTACCACCATGTAACTTCAAGATTGGGTGAAAAAATGTTTGCTGGTATTTTAGAAACTCCTTATTTCTTAGAAGCTTGGCAATCCTCTCAATGAAAGTGCTTTTCCACAGTCTGTGCCTTGGGCTACTTCAAGAAGAAACAAACCATAGAGAGAAAACTGAGAACTCCTTTATTTTGTCAAGTTTCAAAGAGCTACTACAAACCATGTTGGATATAGATTTCCAAATTCATCTATGTATATAGGAGAGAACAGAGGGAAACCTAAAAATGTAAACTGATAGTGTAAACGAACGCTTCAAATTTGAAAAACAAAATTTGGTGAGCCAAGTGGGATTTGTGTACTTGTCATTACCACCACGTATCATCAAGATTGGTTGAAAAAATATTTGCTGGTATTTCGGAAACTCGAAATTTCTTGGAAGCTTGGCAACCCTTTCAATGAAAGTGCTTTTCCACAGTCTCTGCTTAGGGCTACTTTAAGAGGAAACAAACCATAGAGACAAAACTGAGACCTCTTTTTTCGTCAAGTTTCTAAGAGCTACTACAAACCATGTTGGATTTAGAGTTCCATATTCTCTATCTATATAGGAGAGAACAGAGGGAAACCTAATTTAAAAAACTGCTACTGTAGACGAACGCTACAACCTGGAAGAACACAATTTGGTGAGCCAAGTGGGATTTGTGTACTGATCATTACCACCAAGTATCATCAAGATTGGGTGAAAAAATAGTTGATGCTATTTCGAAAACTCGTTATTTCTTAGAAGCTTGGCAACCGCTCACAATGAAAAATGCTTTTCCACATTCTGTGTCTAGGGCTACTTGAAGAGGTAACAAACCATAGAGACAAAACTGAGATCTCCTTTATTTTGTCATGTTTCAAAGAGGTACTACAAACCATGTTGTAGTTAGAGTTCCAAATTAATCTATCTATATAGGAGAGAACAGAGGGAAAACCTAAAAAATATAACTGCTACTGTAAACTAAAGCTTCAACCTAGAAGAACAAAATTTGGTGAATCAAGTGCGATTTCTGTATTGATCATTACCACCAAGTATCATCAAGATTGGGTGAAAAATATTTGCTGGTATTTCGGAAACTCGTTATTTCTTGAAAGCTTGGCAACCCCTTTCAATGAAAGTGCTTTTCCACAGTCTGTTCCTAGGGCTACTTGAAGAAGAAACAAACCATAGAGGCAATACTGAGAACGACTTTATTTTGTCAAATTTCAAAAAGCTACTACAAACCATGTTGGATTAAGAGTTCCGTATTCATCTATCAATATAAGAGAGAACAAAGTGAAACCTAAAAATAAAAACTGCTACTGTAAACGAATGCTTCAACCTAGAAGAACAAAATTTGGTGAGCCAAGTGGGATTTGTGTACTTGTCATTACCACCACGTATCATCAAGATTGGGTGAAACAGTATTTGCTGGTATTTCGGAAACTGGTAATTTCTTGGAAGCTTGGCAACTCCTTTCAATGAAAGTGCTTTTCCACAGTCTCTGCTTAGGGCTACTTGAAGAGAAAACAAATCATAGAGACAAAACTGAGAACTCCTTTATTTTGTCAAGTTTCAAAGAGCTATTACAAACCATGTTGGATTTTAGAGTTCCAAATTCATCTATCTATATGAGAGAGAATAGATTGAAACCTAAAAATAAAAACTGCTACTGTAAACGAACACTTCAACCTAGAAGAACACAGTTTGGTGAGCCAAGTGGATTTGTGTACTGATCATTACCACCACGTATCATCAAGATTGCGTGAAAAAATATTTGCTGGTATTTCGGAAACTCGTTATTTCCTAGAAGCATGGCAACCCCTCTCAATGAAAGTGCTTTTCCACACTCTTTGCCTAGTGCTACTTGAATAGGAAACACTGTATAAAGACAAAACTGAGAACGCCTTTATTTTCTGAAGTTTCAAAGAGCTACTACAAACCATGTTGTATTTAGAGTTCCAATTCATCTATCTATATAGGAGAGAACAGAGGGACACCTAAAAATATAAACTGCTACTGTAACGAACGCTTCAACCTAGAAGAACCAAATTTGGTGAGTCACGTGGGATTTGTGTACTGATCATTACCATCAGTATCATAAAGATTGGGTGAAAAAATATTTGCTGATATTTTGGAAACTCGTTATTTCATAGAAGCTTGGCAACAACTCTCAATGAAAGTGCTTTTCCACAGTCTGTGCCTAGGTCTACTTGAAGAGGAAACAAACCATAGAGACAAACTGAGAACTCATTTATTTTGTCAAGTTTCAGAGAAATACTACAAACCATGTTGATTTTAGAGTTCCAAATTCATCTATCTATATAGGAGAGAACAGAGGGAAACCTAAAAATAAAAACTGCCACTGTAAATGAACGCTTCAACCTAGAAGAACAAAATTTGGTGAGCCAAGTGGGATTTGTGTACTTGTCATTATCACCAAGTATCATCAAGATTGGGTGAAAAAATATTTGCTGGTATTTCGGAAACTCGTTAATTCTTAGAATCTTGGCAACCCCTTTCAATGAACGTGTTCTTCCACAGTTTGTGCCTAGGGCTACTTTAATAGGAAACAAACCATAGAGACAAAACTGAGAACTCCTTAATTTTGTCAAGTTTCAAAGAGCTACTACAAACCATGTTGGATTTAGAATTCCAAATTCATCTATCTATATAGGAGAGAACAGAGTGAAACATAAAAATAAAAACTTCTACTGTAAACGAATGCTTCAACCTAGAAGAACAAAATTTGGTGAGCCAAGTGTGATTTGTGTACTTGTCATTACCACCACGTATAATCAAGATTTTGTGAAACAGTATTTGCTGGTATTTCAGAAACTCGTAATTTCTTGGAAGCTTGGCAACTCCTTTCAATGAAAGTGCTTTTCCACAGTCTCTGCTTAGGGCTACTTGAAGAGAAAACAAATCATAGAGACAAAACTGGGAACTACTTTTTTTTGTTAAGTTTCAACGCGCTACTACAAACCATGCTGGATTTAGAGTTCCAATTTCAGCTATCTATATATGAGAGAACAGAGGGAAACCTAAAAGTATAAACTGCTACTGTAAAGGAACACTTCAACCTAGAACAACACAATTCGGTGAGCTAATTGGGATTTGTGTTCTGATCATTACCACCACGTATCCTCAAGATTGGGTGAAAAAATATTTGCTGTTATTTTGACAACTCATTATTTCTTAGAAGCTTGGCAACCCCTCTCAATGAAAGTGCTTTTCCACATTCTGGGCCTAGGGCTACTTGACGAAGAAACAAACCATAGAGACAAAACTGAGAACTATTTTATTTTTTCAAGTTTCAAAAAGCTACTACAAACCATGTTGGATTTAAAGTTCCAAATTCATCTATCTATATAAGAGAGAACAGAGTGAAACGTAAATATAAAAACTGCTACTGTAGACGAACGATTCAACCTAGAAGAACAAAATTTGGTGAGCCAAGTGGGATTTGTGTACTTGTCATTACCACCAAGTATCATCACGATTGGTTGAAAAATTATTTGCTGGTATTTCGGAAACTCGTTATTTCTTAGAAGCTTGGCAACCCCTTTCAATGAACGTGCTCTTCCACAGTTTGAGCCTAGGGCTACTTGAAGAGGAAAGAAACCATAGAGACAAAACTGAGAACTCCTTTATTTGGTCAAGTTTCAAAAAGCTACTACAAACCATATTGGATTTAGAGTTCCAAATTCATCTATCTATATGGGAGAGAACAGAGTGAAACCTAAAAATAAAAACTGCTACTGTAAACGAACGCTTCAAAATAGAAGAACACAATTTGCTGAGCCAAGTGGCATTTGTGTACTGATCATTACCACCGCGTATCATCAATATTGGGTGAAAAAATATATGCTGGTATTTCGGAAACTCGTTATTTCTTAGAAGCTTGGCAAACCCTCTCAATGAATGTGCTTTTCCCCAGTCTGTGCCTAGGGCTACATAAAGAGGAAACAAATCATAGAGACAAAACTGAGGTCTCCTTTATTTTATGAAGTTTCAAAGAGGTACTACAAGCCATGTTGGATTTAGAGTTCCAAATTCATCTATCTATTTAGGAGAGAACTGAGTGAAACCTAAAAATAAAAACTGCTACTGGAAATGAACGCGTCAACCTCAAAGAACAAAATTTGGTGAGCCAAGTGGGATTTGTTTACTTGTCATTAACACCAAGTATCATCAAGATTGGGTGAAAAACTGTTTGCTGGTATTTCGGAAACTCGTAATTTCTTGGAAGCTTGGCAACCCCTTTTAATGAAAGTGCTTTTCCACAGTCGCTGCTTAGGATACTTGAGGAGGAAGCAAATCATAGAGACAAAACTGAGAACTCCTTTATTATGTCAAGTTTCAAAGAGCTACTACAAACCATGTTGGATTTAGAGTTCCAAATTCATCTATCTATATAGAACAGAGGGACACTTAAAAATATAAACTGCTACTGTAAACGAACGCTTCAACCTAGAAGAACCAAATTTTGAGTCAAGTGGGATTTGTGTACTGATCATTACCACCAGTATCATCAAGATTGTGTGAAAAAATATTTGCTGGTATTTTGGAAACTCGTTATTTCTTAGAAGCTTGGCAACAACTCTCAATGAAAGTGCTTTTCCACAGTCTGTGCCTAGGGCTACTTGAAGAGGAAACAAACCATACAGACAAAACTGAGAACTTTTTTATTTTGTCAAGTTTCAAGGAGCTACTCAAACCATGTTGGATTTAGAGTTCCAAATTCATCTATCTATATAGGAGAGAACAGAGGGAAACCTAAAAATAAAAACTGCTCTGGTAAACGAACGCTTCAACCTAGAAGAGCAAAATTTGGGGAGCCAAATGGGACTTGTGTATTTGTAATTACCACCAATTATCATCAAGATTGGGTGAAAAAATATTTGCTGGTATTTCGGAAACCAGTAATTTTTTGGGAGCTTGGCAAACCCTGTCAATGAAAGTGCTTTTCCCCAGTTTCTGCTTAGGGGGCATGAAGAGGAAACAAACCATAGAGACACAACTGGGAACTCCTTTATTTTGTCAAGTTTCAAAGAGCTACTACAAACCAAGTTGGATTTAGAGTTCCAGTTTCATCTATCTATATGGGACAGAACAGAGTGAAACCTAAAAATAAAAACTGCTACTGTAAATGAATGCTTCATACTTGAAGAACACAATTTAGTGAGCCAAGTGGCATTTGTGTATTGATCATTACCACCACGGATCATCAAGATTGGGTGAAAAAATATTTGCTGGTATTTCGGAAACTCGTTATTTCTTAGAAGCTTGGCAACCCCTTTCAATGAAAGTGCTGTTCTACACTTTGTGCCTAGGGCTACTTGAAGAGGAAACAAACCATAGAGACAAAACTGAGAACTCCTTTATTTTGTCAAGTTTCAAAAAGCTACTACAAGCCATATTGGATTTAGAGTTCCAAATTTATCTATCTATATGGGAGAGAACAGAGTGAAACCTAAAATTAAAAACTGCTACTGTAAATGAACTCTTCAACGTAGAAGAACACAATTTGGAGAGCCAAGTGGCATTTGTGTATTGATCATTACCACCACGTATAATCAAGATTGGGTGAAAAAATATTTGCTGGTATTTCGGAAACTCGTTATTTCTTAGAAGCTTGGCAACCCCTCTCAATGAATGTGCTTTTCCCCACTCTGTGCCTAGGGCTATTTGAAGAGGAAACAAACCATAGAGACAAAACTGAGAACTTTTTTATTTTGTCAAGTTTCAAAGAGCTACTACAAACCATGTTGGATTTAGAGTTCCAAATTCATCTATCTATATAGGAGAGAACTGAGGGAAACCTAAAAATAAAAACTGCTACTGTTAATGAATGCTTCAACCTAGAAGAACAAAATTTGGGAGCCTAGGGGCATTTGTGTACTGATCATTACCACCACGTATCATCAAGTTTGGGTGAAAAAATATTTGCTGGTATTTCAGAAACTCGTTATTTCTTAGAAGCTTGGGAAACCCTCTCAATGAAAGTGCTTTTCCACAGTCTGTACCTAGGGCTACTTGAAGAGGAAACAAACCTTAGAGACAAAACTGAGATCTCCTTTATTTTGTCTAGTTTCAAAGAGCTACTACAAACCATGTGGGATTTAGAGTTCCAAATTCAATTATCAACATAAGAGAGAACAGAGTAAAACCTAAATATAAAAACTACTACTGTAAACGAACGCTTTAACCTAGAAGAACAAAATTTGGTTAGACAAGCGGGATTTGTGTACTTGTCATTACCACCACGTATCGTCAAGATTGAGTGAAAAAGTATTTGCTGGTATTTCGTAAACTCATAATTTCTTGGAAGCATGGCAACTCCTTTCAATGAAAGGGCTTTTCCACAGTATCTCCTTAGGGCTACTTGAAGAGGAAACAAATCATAGAGACAAAACTGAGAACTACTTTTTTTGTCAAGTTTCAAAGAGCTACTACAAACCATGTTGGATTTAGAGTTCCAAATTCATCTATCTATATAGAAGAGAACAGAGTGAAAATTAAATATAAAAACTGCTACTGTCGACGAATGCTTCAACATAGAAGAACAAAATTTGGTGAGCCAAGTGGGATTGTTGTACTGATCAATACCACCAAGTATCATAAAATTGGGTGAAAAAATATTTGCTGGTATTTCGGAAACTCGTGATTTCATGGAAGCTTGGCAACCGCTTTCAATGAAAGTGCTTTTCCACAGTCTCTGCTTAGGGATACTTGAGGAGGAAACAAATCATATAGACAAAACTGAGAACTCGTTTATTTTGTCAAGTTTCAAAGAGCTACCACAAACCATATTGCATTTAGAGTTCCAAATTCATCTATCTATATAGAAGAGAACAGAGGGACACCTAAAAATATAAACTGCTACTGTAAACGAACGCTTCAACCTAGAAGAACCAAATTTGGTGAGTCAAGTGGAATTTGTGTACTGATCATTACCACCAGTATCATCAAGATTGGGTGAAAAATATTTGCTGGTATTTTGGAAACTCGTTATTTCTTAGAAGCTTGGCAACAACTCTCAATGAAAGTGCTTTTCCACAGTCTCTGCTTAGGGCTACTTGAAGAGGAAACAAATCATAGAGAGAAAACTGAGAACTCCTTTATTTTGTCAAGTTTAAAATAGCTACTACAAACCATGTTGGATTTAGAGTTCCAAATTCAGCTATCTATATAGGAGAGAACAGAGGGAAAACTAAAAATATAAACTGCTACTGTGAACGAACGCTTCAACCTAGAAGAACAAAATTTGGTGAGCCAAGTGACATTTGTGTACTTGTCATTACCACCAAGAATCATCAAGATTGCGTGAAAATATATTTGCTGGTATTTCGGAAACTCGTTATTTCTTGGAAGCTTGGCGACCCCTCCCAATGAATGTGCTTTTCCTCAGTCTGTGCCTAGGGACATTTGAAGAGGAAACAAACCATAGAGACAAAACTGAGAACTTTTTTATTTTGTCAAGTTTCAAAGAGCTACTACAAACCATGTTGGATTTAGAGTTCCAAATTCATCTATCTATATAGGAGAGAACAGAGGGAAACCTAAAAATAAAAACTGCTACTGTAAACGAACGCTTCAACCTAGAAGAGCAAAATTTGGTGAGCCAAGCGGGATTTGTGTACTTGTCATTACCACCAAGTAACATCAAGATTGGGTGAAAAAATATTTGCTGGTATTTCGGAAACCAGTAATTTTTTGGGAGCTTGGCAAACCCTTTCAATGAAAGTGCTTTTCCACAGTCTCTGCTTAGGGCTACTTGAAGAGGAAACAAACCACAGAGACAAAACTGAGAACTCGTTTATTTTGTCAAGTTTCAAAGAGCTACTACAAACCATATTGGATTTAACGTTCCAAATTCATCTATCTATATAGGAGAGAAGTGAGTGAAACCTAAACATTAAAAACTGCTACTGTAAACGAACGCTTCAACCTCGAAGAACAAAATTTGGTGAGCCAATAGGGATATGTGTACTTGTCATTAACACCAAGTATCATCAAGATTGGGTGAAAAACTGTTTGCTGGTATTTCGGAAACTCGTAATTTCTTGGAAGCTTGGAAACCCCTTTCAATGAAAGTGCTTTTCCACAGTCTCTGCTTAGGGATACTTTAGGAGGAAACAAATCATAGAGACCAAACTGAGAACGCCTTTATTTTGTCAAGTTTCAAAGAGCTACTACAAACCATGTTGGATTTAGAGTTCCGAATTCATCTATCTATATAAAAGAGAACAGAGTGAAACCAAAAAATAAAAACAGCTACTGTAAACGAACGCTTCAACCTAGAAGAACAAAATTTGGTGAGCCAACTGGCATTTGTGTACTGATCATTACCAAAACGTATCATCAAGATTGGGTGAAAAAATATTTGCTGGTATTTTGGAAACTCGTTATTCCTTAGAAGCCTGGGAAACCCTCTCAATGAAAGTGCTTTTCCACAGTCTGTGCCTAGGGCTTCTTGAAGAGGAATCAAATCATAGAGACAAAACTGAGGTCTCCTTTATTTTATGAAGTTTCAAAGAGGTACTACAAACCATTTTGGATTTAGAGTTCCAAATTCATCTATCTATTTAGGAGAGAACTGTGTGAAACCTAAAAATAAAAACTGCTACTGTAAATGAACGCTTCAACGTAGAAGAACACAATTTGGAGAGCCAAGTGGCATTTGTGTACTGATCATTACCACCACGTATAATCAAGATTGGGTGAAAAAATATTTGCTGGTATTTTGGAAACTCGTTATTTCTTAGAAGCTTGGCAACCCCTCTCAATGAATGTGCTTTTCCCCAGTCTGTGCCTAGGGCTATTTGAAGAGGAAACAAACCATAGAGACAAAACTGAGAACTTTTTTATTTTGTCAAGTTTCAAAGAGCTACTACAAACCATGTTGGATTTAGAGTTCCAAATTCATCTATCTATATAGGAGAGAACTGAGGGAAACCTAAAAATAAAAACTGCTACTGTTAATGAACGCTTCAACCTAGAAGAACAAAATTTGGGAGCCTAGTGGCATTTGTGTACTGATCATTACCACCACGTATCATCAAGATTGGGTGAAAAAATATTTGCTGGTATTTCGGAAACTCGTTATTTCTTAGAAGCTTGGGAAACCCTCTCAATGAAAGTGCTTTTCCACAGTCTGTACCTAGGGCTACTTGAAGAGGAAAAAAACCATAGAGACGAAACTGAGATCTCCTTTATTTTGTCTAGTTTCAAAGAGCTACTACAAACCATGTGGGATTTAGAGTTCCAAATTCAATTATCAACATAAGAGAGAACAGAGTAAAACCTAAATATAAAAACTACTACTGTAGACGAACACTTAAACCTAGAAGAACACAATTTGGTGAGCCAAGTGGTATTTTTGTAGTGATCATTACCCCCAAGTATCATCAAGATTGGGTGAAAAAATATTTGCTGGTATTTCGGAAACTCGTTATTTCTTAGAAGTTTGGCAAACCCTCTCAATGCAAGTGCTTTTCCCCAGTCTGTGCCTAGGGCTACTTTAAGAGGAAACAAACCATAGAGACAAAAGTGAGAACTCGTTTATTTTTTCAAGTTTCAAAGAGCTACTACAAACCATGTTGGATTTAGAGTTTCAAATTCATCTATCTATATATTAGAGAACAAAGTGAAACTTAAAAATAAAAACTTCTACTGTAAACGAACGCTTTAACTTAGAAGAACAAAATTTGGTAAGCCAAGTGGCACTTGTGTACTGATCATTACCAAAACGTATCATCAAGATTGGGTGAAAAAATATTTGCTGGTATTTCGTAAACTCATAATTTCTTGGAAGCATGGCAACTCCTTTCAATGAAAGGGCTTTTCCACAGTATCTCCTTAGGGCTACTTGAGGAAACAAATCATAGAGACAAAACTGAGAACTACTTTTTTTGTCAAGTTTCAAAGAGCTACTACAAACCATGTTTTATTTAGAGTTCCAAATTCATCTATCTATATAGAAGAGAACAGAGTG
Source organism: Callospermophilus lateralis (assembly GCF_048772815.1). Lineage (NCBI taxonomy): Eukaryota > Metazoa > Chordata > Mammalia > Rodentia > Sciuridae > Callospermophilus > Callospermophilus lateralis. The sequence goes on from NW_027517319.1 coordinate 25,607, forward strand.
AAAATTAAATATAAAAACTGCTACTGTCAACGAATGCTTCAACATAGAAGAACAAAATTTGGTGAGTCAAGTGGGATTATTGTACTGATCAATACCACCAAGTATCATAAAATTGGGTGAAAAAATATTTGCTGGTATTTCGGAAACTCGTAATTTCATGGAAGTTTTGCAACCCCTTTCAATGAAAGTGCTTTTCCACAGTCTCTGCTTAGGGATACTTGAGGAGGAACAAATCATAGAGACAAAACTGAGACTCCTTTATTTTGTCAAGTTTCAAAGAGCTACTACAAACCATGTTGCATTTAGAGTTCCAAATTCATCTATCTATATAGAAGAGAACAGAGTGAACCAAAAAATAAAAAACAGCTAGTGTAAACGAACGCTTCAACCTAGAAGAACAAAATTTGGTGAGCCAAGTGGCACTTGTGTACTGATCATTACCAAAACGTATCATCAAGATTGGGTGAAAAAATATTTGCTGGTATTTCGGAAACTCGTTATTCCTTAGAAGCCTGGGAAACCCTCTCAATTAAAGTGCTTTTCCACAGTCTGTGCCTAGGGCTACTTGAAGAGGAAACAAATCATAGAGACAAAACTGAGAACTCCTTTATTTTGTCAAGTTTCAAAGAGCTACTACAAACCATGTTGGATTTAGAGTTCCAAATTCATCTATCTATATAGGAGAGAACAGAGGAACACTTAAAAATATAAGCTGCTACTGTAAACGAACGCTTCAAACTAGAAGAACAAAATTTTGAGTCAAGTAGGATTTGTGTACTGATCATTACCACCAGTATCATCAAGATTGGGTGAAAAATATTTGCTGGTATTTCGGAAACTCGTTATTTCTTAGAAGCTTGGCAACCCCTCTGAATGAATGTGCTTTTCCCAGTCTGTGCCTAGGGCTATTTGAAGAGGAAACAAACCATAGAGACAAAACTGAGAACTTTTTTATTTTGTCAAGTTTGAAAGAGCTACTACAAACCATGTTGGATTTAGAGTTCCAAATTCATCTATCTCTATAGGAGAGAACAGTGGGAAACCTAAAAATAAAAACTGCTACTGTAAACGAACGCTTCAAACTAGAAGAACAAAATTTTGAGTCAAGTAGGATTTGTGTACTGATCATTACCACCAGTATCATCAAGATTGTGTGAAAAAATATTTGCTGGTATTTGGAAACTCGTTATTTCTTAGAAGGCTTGGCAACAACTCTCAATGAAAGTGCTTTTCCACAGTCTGTGCCTAGGGCTACTTGAAGAGGAAACAAACCATAGGAGACAAAACTGAGAACTTTTTTATTTTGTCAGTTTCAAGGAGCTACTCAAACCATGTTGGATTTAGTGTTTTATATTCATCTATCTATATAGGAGAGAACAGAGTGAAACCAAAAAATATAAACAGCTACTGTAAACGAACGCTTCAACCTAGAAGAACAAAATTTGGTGAGCCAAGTGGGATTTGTGTACTTATCATTACCACCAAGTATCATCAAGATTGGGTGAAAAAATATTTGCTGATACTTCGAAACTCGTAATTTCTTGGAAGCTTGTCAACCCCTTTCAATGAAAGTGCTATTCCACAGTCACTGCTTAGGGCTACTTGAAGAGGAAACAAACCATAGAGACAAAACTGAGAACATTTTTATTTTGTCAAGTTTCAAAAAGCTACTACAAACCATGTTGGATTTAGAGTTCCAAATTCATCTATCTATATAGGAGAGAACAGAGGGAAACCTAAAAATAAAAACTGCTGTGGTAAACGAACGCTTCAACCTAGAAGAGCAAAATTTGGGGAGCCAAATGGGACTTGTGTATTTGTAATTACCACCAAGTATCATCAAGATTCGGTGAAAAAATATTTGCTGGTATTTCGGAAACCCGTAATTTTTTGGAGCCTGGCAAACCCTTTCAATGAAAGTGCTTTTCCCCAGTTTCTGCTTAGGGGGCATGAAGAGGAAACAAACCATAGAGACACAACTGAGAACTCCTTTATTTTGTCAAGTTTCAAAGAGCTACTACAAACCATGTTGGATTTAGAGTTCCAATTTCATCTATCTATATGGGACAGAACAGAGTGAAACCTAAAAATAAAAACTGTTACTGTAAATGAATGCTTCATACTTGAAGAACACAATTTAGTGAGCCAAGTGGCATTTGTGTATTGATCACTACCACCACGGATCATCAAGATTGGGTGAAAAAATATTTGCTGGTATTTCGGAAACTCGTTATTTCTTAGAAGATTGGCAACTGCTCTCAATGAATGTGCTTTTCCCCAGTCTGTGCCTAGGGCTACTTGAAGAGGAAACAAACCATAGAGAAAAAACTGAGAATTTTTTTATTTTGTCAAGTTTCAAAGAGCTACTACAAACCATGTTGGATTTAGAGTTCCAAATTCATCTATCTATATAGGAGAGAACATAGAGAAACCTAAAAATAAAAACTGCTACTGTAAATGAACGCTTCAACCTAGAAGAGCAAAATTTGTGAGCCAAGTGGGATTTGTTTACTTTTCATTACCACCAAGTATCATCAAGATTGGGTGAAAAAATATTTGCTGGTATTTCGGAAACCCGTAAATTCTTGGAAGCTTGGCAAACCCTTTCAATGAAAGTGCTTTTCCACAGTCTGTGCCTAGGGCTACTTGAAGAGGAAACAAACCATAGAGACAAAACTGAGAACTTTTTTATTTTGTCAAGTTTCAAAGAGCTACTACAAACCATGTTGGATTTAGAGTTCCATATTCATCTATCTATATAGGAGAGATTAGAGGGAAACCTAAAAATAAAAACTGCTACTGTAAACGAACGCTTCAATCTAGAAGAGCAAAATTCGGTGAGCCAAGTGGAATTTGTGTACTTGTCATTACCACCAAGTATCATCAAGATTGGGTGAAAAAATATTTGCTGGTATTTCGCAAACCCGTAATTTCTTGGGAGCTTGGCAAATTTTTTTAATGAAAGTGCTTTTCCACAGTCTCTGCTTAGGGCTACATGAAGAGGAAACAAATCATAGAGACAAAACTGAGAACTCCTTTATTTTGTCAAGTTTCAAAGAGCTACTACAAACAATGTTGGATTTAGAGGTCCAAATTCATCTATCTATATAGGAGAGAACAGAGTGAAACCTAAAAATATAAACTGCTACTGTAAACGAACGCTTCAACCTAGAAGAACCAAATTTGGTGAGCCAAGTGGGATTTGTGTACTTGTCATTACCACCAAGTATCATCAAGATTGGGTGAAAAAATATTTGCTGGTATTTCGGAAAACTCGTTATTTCTTAGAATCCTGGCAACCCCTCTCAATGAAAGTGCTTTTGCACAGTCTGTGCCTAGGGCTACTTGAAGAGGAAACAAAACATAGGACAAAACTGAGAACTCCTTCATTTTGTCAAGATTCAAAGAGCTACTACAAACCATGTTGGATTTAGAGTTCCAAATTCATCTATCTATATAAAGAGAACAGAGTGAAACCTAAAAATAAAAACTGCTACTGTAAACGAACACTTCAACCTAGAAGAACACAATTTGGTGAGCCAAGTGGTATTTGTGTACTGATCATTACCACCAAGTATCATCAGGATTGGGTGAAAAAATATTTCCTGGTATTTCGGAAACTCTTTATTTCTTAGAAGCTTGGGAAACCCTCTCAATGAAAGTGCTTTTCCACAGTCTGTGCCTAGGGCTACTTGAAGAGGAAACAAACCATAGAGACAAAACTGAGAACTCCTTTATTTTATGAAGTTTCAAAGAGGTACTACAAACCATGTTGGATTTAGAGTTCCAAATTCATCTATCTATATAGGAGAGAACAGAGGGAAACCTAAAATAAAAACTGCACTTGTAAACGAACGCTTCAAACTCGAAGAGAAAAATTTGGTGAGCCAAGTGGGATTTGTGTATTTGTAATTACCACCAAGTATCATCAAGATTGGGTGAAAAATATTTGCCGGTATTTCGGCAACCCGTAATTTTTGGGGAGCTTGGCAAAACCTTTCAATGAAAGTGCTTTTCGCAAGTTTCTGCTTAGGGCTACTTGAAGAAGAAACAAATCATAGAGACAAAACTGAGAACTCCTTTATTTTGTCAAGTTTCAAAGAGCTACTACAAACCATGTTGGGGAGTTCCAAATTCATCTATCTATATAGGAGCGAACAGAGGGAAACCTAAAAATAAAAAGTGCTACTGGAAACGAACGCTTCAACATAGAAGAACACAATTTGGTGAGCCAAGTGGCATTTGTGTACTGATCATTACCACCACGTATCATCAAGATTGAGTGAAAAAATATTTGCTGGTATTTCGGAAACTCGTTATTTCTTAGAAGCTTGGCAACCCCTCTGAATGAATGTGCTTTTCCCCAGTCTGTGCCTAGGGCTATTTGAAGAGGAAACAAACCATAGAGACAAAACTGAGAACTTTTTTATTTTGTCAAGTTTGAAAGAGCTACTACAAACCATGTTGGATTTAGAGTTCCAAATTCATCTATCTCTATAGGAGAGAACAGTGGGAAACGTAAAAATAAAAACTGCTACTGTAAACGAACGCTTCAAACTAGAAGAACAAAATTTTGAGTCAAGTGGGATTTGTGTACTGATCATTACCACCAGTATCATCAAGATTGTGTGAAAAAATATTTGCTGGTATTTTGGAAACTCGTTATTTCTTAGAAGCTTGGCAACAACTCTCAATGAAAGTGCTTTTCCACAGTCTGTGCCTAGGGCTACTTGAAGAGGAAACAAACCATAGAGACAAAACTGAGAACTTTTTTATTTTGTCAAGTTTCAAGGAGCTACTCAAACCATGTTGGATTTAGTGTTTTATATTCATCTATCTATATAGGAGAGAACAGAGTGAAACCAAAAAATATAAACAGCTACTGTAAACGAACGCTTCAACCTAGAAGAACAAAATTTGGTGAGCCAAGTGAGATTTGTGTATTTGTAATTACCACCAAGTATCATCAAGATTGGGTGAAAAAATATTTGCCGGTATTTCGGCAACCCGTAATTTTTGGGGAGCTTGGCAAAACCTTTCAGTGAAAGTGCTTTTCGCAAGTTTCTGCTTAGGGCTACTTGAAGAAGAAACAAATCATAGAGACAAAACTGAGAACTCCTTTATTTTGTCAAGTTTCAAAGAGCTACTACAAACCATGTTGGATTTAGAGTTCCAAATTCATCTATCTATATAGGAGCGAACAGAGGGAAACCTAAAAATAAAAACTGCTACTGGAAACGAACGCTTCAACATAGAAGAACACAATTTGGTGAGCCAAGTGGCATTTGTGTACTGATCATTACCACCACGTATCATCAAGATTGGGTGAAAAAATATTTGCTGGTATTTCGGAAACTCGTTATTTCTTAGAAGCTTGGCAACCCCTCTGAATGAATGTGCTTTTCCCCAGTCTGTGCTTAGGGCTATTTGAAGAGGAAACAAACCATAGAGACAAAACTGAGAACTTTTTTATTTTGTCAAGTTTGAAAGAGCTACTACAAACCATGTTGGATTTAGAGTTCCAAATTCATCTATCTCTATAGGAGAGAACAGTGGGAAACCTAAAAATAAAAACTGCTACTGTAAACGAACGCTTCAAACTAGAAGAACAAAATTTTGAGTCAAGTGGGATTTGTGTACTGATCATTACCACCAGTATCATCAAGATTGTGTGAAAAAATATTTGCTGGTATTTTGGAAACTCGTTATTTCTTAGAAGCTTGGCAACAACTCTCAATGAAAGTGCTTTTCCACAGTCTGTGCCTAGGGCTACTTGAAGAGGAAACAAACCATAGAGACAAAACTGAGAACTTTTTTATTTTGTCAGTTTCAAGGAGCTACTCAAACCATGTTGGATTTAGTGTTTTATATTCATCTATCTATATAGGAGAGAACAGAGTGAAACCAAAAAATATAAACAGCTACTGTAAACGAACGCTTCAACCTAGAAGAACAAAATTTGGTGAGCCAAGTGGGATTTGTGTACTTATCATTACCACCAAGTATCATCAAGATTGGGTGAAAAAATATTTGCTGATACTTCGAAACTCGTAATTTCTTGGAAGCTTGTCAACCCCTTTCAATGAAAGTGCTATTCCACAGTCACTGCTTAGGGCTACTTGAAGAGGAAACAAACCATAGAGACAAAACTGAGAACATTTTTATTTTGTCAAGTTTCAAAAAGTTACTACAAACCATGTTGGATTTAGAGTTCCAAATTCATCTATCTATATAGGAGAGAACAGAGGGAAACCTAAAAATAAAAACTGCTGTGGTAAACGAACGCTTCAACCTAGAAGAGCAAAATTTGGGGAGCCAAATGGGACTTGTGTATTTGTAATTACCACCAAGTATCATCAAGATTCGGTGAAAAAATATTTGCTGGTATTTCGGAAACCCGTAATTTTTTGGGAGCCTGGCAAACCCTTTCAATGAAAGTGCTTTTCCCCAGTTTCTGCTTAGGGGGCATGAAGAGGAAACAAACCATAGAGACACAACTGAGAACTCCTTTATTTTGTCAAGTTTCAAAGAGCTACTACAAACCATGTTGGATTTAGAGTTCCAATTTCATCTATCTATATGGGACAGAACAGAGTGAAACCTAAAAATAAAAACTGCTACTGTAAATGAATGCTTCATACTTGAAGAACACAATTTAGTGAGCCAAGTGGCATTTGTGTATTGATCATTACCACCACGGATCATCAAGATTGGGTGAAAAAATATTTGCTGGTATTTCGGAAACTCGTTATTTCTTAGAAGATTGGCAACTGCTCTCAATGAATGTGCTTTTCCCCAGTCTGTGCCTAGGGCTACTTGAAGAGGAAACAAACCATAGAGAAAAAACTGAGAATTTTTTTATTTTGTCAAGTTTCAAAGAGCTACTACAAACCATGTTGGATTTAGAGTTCCAAATTCATCTATCTATATAGGAGAGAACATAGAGAAACCTAAAAATAAAAACTGCTACTGTAAATGAACGCTTCAACCTAGAAGAGCAAAATTTGTGAGCCAAGTGGGATTTGTTTACTTGTCATTACCACCAAGTATCATCAAGATTGGGTGAAAAAATATTTGCTGGTATTTCGGAAACCCGTAATTTCTTGGAAGCTTGGCAAACTCTTTCAATCAAAGTGCTTTTCCACAGTCTGTGCCTAGGGCTACTTGAAGAGGAAACAAACCATAGAGACAAAACTGAGAACTTTTTTATTTTGTCAAGTTTCAGAGAGCTACTACAAACCATGTTGGATTTAGAGTTCCATATTCATCTATCTATATAGGAGAGATTAGAGGGAAACCTAAAAATAAAAACTGCTACTGTAAACGAACGCTTCAATCTAGAAGAGCAAAATTTGGTGAGCCAAGTGGGATTTGTGTACTTGTCATTACCACTAAGTATCATCAAGATTGGTTGAAAAAATATTTGCTGGTATTTCGCAAACCAGTAATTTCTTGGGAGCCTGGCAAACCCTTTCAATGAAAGTGCTTTTCCCCAGTTTCTGCTTAGGGGGCATGAAGAGGAAACAAACCATAGAGACACAACTGAGAACTCCTTTATTTTGTCAAGTTTCAAAGAGCTACTACAAACAATGTTGGATTTAGAGGTCCAAATTCATCTATCTATATAGGAGAGAACAGAGTGAAACCTAAAAATATAAACTGCTACTGTAAACGAACGCTTCAACCTAGAAGAACCAAATTTGGTGAGCCAAGTGGGATTTGTGTACTTGTCATTACCACCAAGTATCATCAAGATTGGGTGAAAAAATATTTGCTGGTATTTCGGAAACTCGTTATTTCTTAGAATCCTGGCAACCCCTCTCAATGAAAGTGCTTTTGCACAGTCTGTGCCTAGGGCTACTTGAAGAGGAAACAAAACATAGGACAAAACTGAGAACTCCTTCATTTTGTCAAGATTCAAAGAGCTACTACAAACCATGTTGGATTTAGAGTTCCAAATTCATCTATCTATATAAAGAGAACAGAGTGAAACCTAAAAATAAAAACTGCTACTGTAAACGAACACTTCAACCTAGAAGAACACAATTTGGTGAGCCAAGTGGTATTTGTGTACTGATCATTACCACCAAGTATCATCAGGATTGGGTGAAAAAATATTTCCTGGTATTTCGGAAACTCTTTATTTCTTAGAAGCTTGGGAAACCCTCTCAATGAAAGTGCTTTTCCACAGTCTGTGCCTAGGGCTACTTGAAGAGGAAACAAACCATAGAGACAAAACTGAGAACTCCTTTATTTTATGAAGTTTCAAAGAGGTACTACAAACCATGTTGGATTTAGAGTTCCAAATTCATCTATCTATATAGGAGAGAACAGAGTGAAACCTAAAAATAAAAACTGCACTTGTAAACGAACGCTTCAAACTCGAAGAGAAAAATTTGGTGAGCCAAGTGGGATTTGTGTATTTGTAATTACCACCAAGTATCATCAAGATTGGGTGAAAAAATATTTGCCGGTATTTCGGCAACCCGTAATTTTTGGGGAGCTTGGCAAAACCTTTCAATGAAAGTGCTTTTCCACAGTCTCTGCTTAGGCCTACTTGAAGAGGAAACAAATCATAGAGACAAAACTGAGAACTCCTTTATTTTGTCAAGTTTCAAAGAGCTACTACAAACCATGTTGGATTTAGAGTTCCAAATTCATCTATCTATATAGGAGCGAACAGAGGGAAACCTAAAAATAAAAACTGCTACTGGAAACGAACGCTTCAACATAGAAGAACACAATTTGGTGAGGCAAGTGGCATTTGTGTACTGATCATTACCACCACGTATCATCAAGATTGGGTGAAAAAATATTTGCTGGTATTTCGGAAACTCGTTATTTCTTAGAAGCTTGGCAACCCCTCTGAATGAATGTGCTTTTCCCCAGTCTGTGCCTAGGGCTATTTGAAGAGGAAACAAACCATAGAGACAAAACTGAGAACTTTTTTATTTTGTCAAGTTTGAAAGAGCTACTACAAACCATGTTGGATTTAGAGTTCCAAATTCATCTATCTATATAGGAGAGAACAGAGGGAAACCTAAAAATAAAAACTGCTGTGGTAAACGAACGCTTCAACCTAGAAGAACAAAATTTGGGGAGCCAAATGGGACTTGTGTATTTGTAATTACCACCAAGTATCATCAAGATTCGGTGAAAAAATATTTGCTGGTATTTCGGAAACCCGTAATTTTTTGGGAGCCTGGCAAACCCTTTCAATGAAAGTGCTTTTCCCCAGTTTCTGCTTAGGGGGCATGAAGAGGAAACAAACCATAGAGACACAACTGAGAACTCCTTTATTTTGTCAAGTTTCAAAGAGCTACTACAAACCATGTTGGATTTAGAGTTCCAATTTCATCTATCTATATGGGACAGAACAGAGTGAAACCTAAAAATAAAAACTGCTACTGTAAATGAATGCTTCATTCTTGAAGAACACAATTTAGTGAGCCAAGTGGCATTTGTGTATTGATCATTACCACCACAGATCATCAAGATTGGGTGAAAAAATATTTGCTGGTATTTCGGAAACTCGTTATTTCTTAGAAGATTGGCAACTGCTCTCAATGAATGTGCTTTTCCCCAGTCTGTGCCTAGGGCTACTTGAAGAGGAAACAAACCATAGAGAAAAAACTGAGAATTTTTTTATTTTGTCAAGTTTCAAAGAGCTACTACAAACCATGTTGGATTTAGAGTTCCAAATTCATCTATCTATATAGGAGAGAACATAGAGAAACCTAAAAATAAAAACTGCTACTGTAAATGAACGCTTCAACCTAGAAGAGCAAAATTTGTGAGCCAAGTGGGATTTGTTTACTTGTCATTACCACCAAGTATCATCAAGATTGGGTGAAAAAATATTTGCTGGTATTTCGGAAACCCGTAATTTCTTGGAAGCTTGGCAAACCCTTTCAATGAAAGTGCTTTTCCACAGTCTGTGCCTAGGGCTACTTGAAGAGGAAACAAACCATAGAGACAAAACTGAGAACTTTTTTATTTTGTCAAGTTTCAAAGAGCTACTACAAACCATGTTGGATTTAGAGTTCCATATTCATCTATCTATATAGGAGAGATTAGAGGGAAACCTAAAAATAAAAACTGCTACTGTAAACGAAGGCTTCAATCTAGAAGAGCAAAATTTGGTGAGCCAAGTGGGATTTGTGTACTTGTCATTACCACTAAGTATCATCAAGATTGGTTGAAAAAATATTTGCTGGTATTTCGCAAACCCGTAATTTCTTGGGAGCTTGGCAAATTTTTTTAATGAAAGTGCTTTTCCACAGTCTCTGCTTAGGGCTACATGAAGAGGAAACAAATCATAGAGACAAAACTGAGAACTCCTTTATTTTGTCAAGTTTCAAAGAGCTACTACAAACAATGTTGGATTTAGAGGTCCAAATTCATCTATCTATATAGGAGAGAACAGAGTGAAACCTAAAAATATAAACTGCTACTGTAAACGATCGCTTCAACCTAGAAGAACCAAATTTGGTGAGCCAAGTGGGATTTGTGTACTTGTCATTACCACCAAGTATCATCAAGATTGGGTGAAAAAATATTTGCTGGTATTTCGGAAACTCGTTATTTCTTAGAATCCTGGCAACCCCTCTCAATGAAAGTGCTTTTGCACAGTCTGTGCCTAGGGCTACTTGAAGAGGAAACAAAACATAGGACAAAACTGAGAACTCCTTCATTTTGTCAAGATTCAAAGAGCTACTACAAACCATGTTGGATTTAGAGTTCCAAATTCATCTATCTATATAAAGAGAACAGAGTGAAACCTAAAAATAAAAACTGCTACTGTAAACGAACACTTCAACCTAGAAGAACACAATTTGGTGAGCCAAGTGGTATTTGTGTACTGATCATTACCACCAAGTATCATCAGGATTGGGTGAAAAAATATTTCCTGGTATTTCGGAAACTCTTTATTTCTTAGAAGCTTGGGAAACCCTCTCAATGAAAGTGCTTTTCCACAGTCTGTGCCTAGGGCTACTTGAAGAGGAAACAAACCATAGAGACAAAACTGAGAACTTTTTTATTTTGTCAAGTTTCAAGGAGCTACTCAAACCATGTTGGATTTAGTGTTTTATATTCATCTATCTATATAGGAGAGAACAGAGTGAAACCAAAAAATATAAACAGCTACTGTAAACGAACGCTTCAACCTAGAAGAACAAAATTTGGTGAGCCAAGTGGGATTTGTGTATTTGTAATTACCACCAAGCATCATCAAGATTGGGTGAAAAAATATTTGTCGGTATTTCGGCAACCCGTAATTTTTGGGAGCTTGGCAAAACCTTTCAATGAAAGTGCTTTTCGCAAGTTTCTGCTTAGGGCTACTTGAAGAAGAAACAAATCATAGAGACAAAACTGAGAACTCCTTTATTTTGTCAAGTTTCAAAGAGCTACTACAAACCATGTTGGATTTAGAGTTCCAAATTCATCTATCTATATAGGAGCGAACAGAGGGAAACCTAAAAATAAAAACTGCTACTGGAAACGAACGCTTCAACATAGAAGAACACAATTTGGTGAGCCAAGTGGCATTGGTGTACTGATCATTACCACCACGTATCATCAAGATTGGGTGAAAAAATATTTGCTGGTATTTCGGAAACTCGTTATTTCTTAGAAGCTTGGCAACCCCTCTGAATGAATGTGCTTTTCCCCAGTCTGTGCCTAGGGCTATTTGAAGAGGAAACAAACCATAGAGACAAAACTGAGAACTTTTTTATTTTGTCAAGTTTGAAAGAGCTACTACAAACCATGTTGGATTTAGAGTTCCAAATTCATCTATCTCTATAGGAGAGAACAGTGGGAAACCTAAAAATAAAAACTGCTACTGTAAACGAACGCTTCAAACTAGAAGAACAAAATTTTGAGTCAAGTGGGATTTGTGTACTGATCATTACCACCAGTATCATCAAGATTGTGTGAAAAAATATTTGCTGGTATTTTGGAAACTCGTTATTTCTTAGAAGCTTGGCAACAACTCTCAATGAAAGTGCTTTTCCACAGTCTGTGCCTAGGGCTACTTGAAGAGGAAACAAACCATAGAGACAAAACTGAGAACTTTTTTATTTTGTCAGTTTCAAGGAGCTACTCAAACCATGTTGGATTTAGTGTTTTATATTCATCTATCTATATAGGAGAGAACAGAGTGAAACCAAAAAATATAAACAGCTACTGTAAACGAACGCTTCAACCTAGAAGAACAAAATTTGGTGAGCCAAGTGGGATTTGTGTACTTATCATTACCACCAAGTATCATCAAGATTGGGTGAAAAAATATTTGCTGATACTTCGAAACTCGTAATTTCTTGGAAGCTTGTCAACCCCTTTCAATGAAAGTGCTATTCCACAGTCACTGCTTAGGGCTACTTGAAGAGGAAACAAACCATAGAGACAAAACTGAGAACATTTTTATTTTGTCAAGTTTCAAAAAGTTACTACAAACCATGTTGGATTTAGAGTTCCAAATTCATCTATCTATATAGGAGAGAACAGAGGGAAACCTAAAAATAAAAACTGCTGTGGTAAACGAACGCTTCAACCTAGAAGAGCAAAATTTGGGGAGCCAAATGGGACTTGTGTATTTGTAATTACCACCAAGTATCATCAAGATTCGGTGAAAAAATATTTGCTGGTATTTCGGAAACCCGTAATTTTTTGGGAGCCTGGCAAACCCTTTCAATGAAAGTGCTTTTCCCCAGTTTCTGCTTAGGGGGCATGAAGAGGAAACAAACCATAGAGACACAACTGAGAACTCCTTTATTTTGTCAAGTTTCAAAGAGCTACTACAAACCATGTTGGATTTAGAGTTCCAATTTCATCTATCTATATGGGACAGAACAGAGTGAAACCTAAAAATAAAAACTGCTACTGTAAATGAATGCTTCATACTTGAAGAACACAATTTAGTGAGCCAAGTGGCATTTGTGTATTGATCATTACCACCACGGATCATCAAGATTGGGTGAAAAAATATTTGCTGGTATTTCGGAAACTCGTTATTTCTTAGAAGATTGGCAACTGCTCTCAATGAATGTGCTTTTCCCCAGTCTGTGCCTAGGGCTACTTGAAGAGGAAACAAACCATAGAGAAAAAACTGAGAATTTTTTTATTTTGTCAAGTTTCAAAGAGCTACTACAAACCATGTTGGATTTAGAGTTCCAAATTCATCTATCTATATAGGAGAGAACATAGAGAAACCTAAAAATAAAAACTGCTACTGTAAATGAACGCTTCAACCTAGAAGAGCAAAATTTGTGAGCCAAGTGGGATTTGTTTACTTGTCATTACCACCAAGTATCATCAAGATTGGGTGAAAAAATATTTGCTGGTATTTCGGAAACCCGTAATTTCTTGGAAGCTTGGCAAACCCTTTCAATGAAAGTGCTTTTCCACAGTCTGTGCCTAGGGCTACTTGAAGAGGAAACAAACCATAGAGACAAAACTGAGAACTTTTTTATTTTGTCAAGTTTCAAAGAGCTACTACAAACCATGTTGGATTTAGAGTTCCATATTCATCTATCTATATAGGAGAGATTAGAGGGAAACCTAAAAATAAAAACTGCTACTGTAAACGAAGGCTTCAATCTAGAAGAGCAAAATTTGGTGAGCCAAGTGGGATTTGTGTACTTGTCATTACCACTAAGTATCATCAAGATTGGTTGAAAAAATATTTGCTGGTATTTCGCAAACCCGTAATTTCTTGGGAGCCTGGCAAATTTTTTTAATGAAAGTGCTTTTCCACAGTCTCTGCTTAGGGCTACATGAAGAGGAAACAAATCATAGAGACAAAACTGAGAACTCCTTTATTTTGTCAAGTTTCAAAGAGCTACTACAAACAATGTTGGATTTAGAGGTCCAAATTCATCTATCTATATAGGAGAGAACAGAGTGAAACCTAAAAATATAAACTGCTACTGTAAACGATCGCTTCAACCTAGAAGAACCAAATTTGGTGAGCCAAGTGGGATTTGTGTACTTGTCATTACCACCAAGTATCATCAAGATTGGGTGAAAAAAATATTTGCTGGTATTTCGGAAACTCGTTATTTCTTAGAATCCTGGCAACCCCTCTCAATGAAAGTGCTTTTGCACAGTCTGTGCCTAGGGCTACTTGAAGAGGAAACAAAACATAGGACAAAACTGAGAACTCCTTCATTTTGTCAAGATTCAAAGAGCTACTACAAACCATGTTGGATTTAGAGTTCCAAATTCATCTATCTATATAAAGAGAACAGAGTGAAACCTAAAAATAAAAACTGCTACTGTAAACGAACACTTCAACCTAGAAGAACACAATTTGGTGAGCCAAGTGGTATTTGTGTACTGATCATTACCACCAAGTATCATCAGGATTGGGTGAAAAAATATTTCCTGGTATTTCGGAAACTCTTTATTTCTTAGAAGCTTGGGAAACCCTCTCAATGAAAGTGCTTTTCCACAGTCTGTGCCTAGGGCTACTTGAAGAGGAAACAAACCATAGAGACAAAACTGAGAACTTTTTTATTTTGTCAAGTTTCAAGGAGCTACTCAAACCATGTTGGATTTAGTGTTTTATATTCATCTATCTATATAGGAGAGAACAGAGTGAAACCAAAAAATATAAACAGCTACTGTAAACGAACGCTTCAACCTAGAAGAACAAAATTTGGTGAGCCAAGTGGGATTTGTGTATTTGTAATTATCACCAAGCATCATCAAGATTGGGTGAAAAAATATTTGTCGGTATTTCGGCAACCCGTAATTTTTTGGGAGCTTGGCAAAACCTTTCAATGAAAGTGCTTTTCGCAAGTTTCTGCTTAGGGCTACTTGAAGAAGAAACAAATCATAGAGACAAAACTGAGAACTCCTTTATTTTGTCAAGTTTCAAAGAGGTACTACAAACCATGTTGGATTTAGAGTTCCAAATTCATCTATCTATATAGGAGCGAACAGAGGGAAACCTAAAAATAAAAACTGCTACTGGAAACGAACGCTTCAACATAGAAGAACACAATTTGGTGAGCCAAGTGGCATTGGTGTACTGATCATTACCACCACGTATCATCAAGATTGGGTGAAAAAATATTTGCTGGTATTTCGGAAACTCGTTATTTCTTAGAAGCTTGGCAACCCCTCTGAATGAATGTGCTTTTCCCCAGTCTGTGCCTAGGGCTATTTGAAGAGGAAACAAACCATAGAGACAAAACTGAGAACTTTTTTATTTTGTCAAGTTTGAAAGAGCTACTACAAACCATGTTGGATTTAGAGTTCCAAATTCATCTATCTCTATAGGAGAGAACAGTGGGAAACCTAAAAATAAAAACTGCTACTGTAAACGAACGCTTCAAACTAGAAGAACAAAATTTTGAGTCAAGTGGGATTTGTGTACTGATCATTACCACCAGTATCATCAAGATTGTGTGAAAAAATATTTGCTGGTATTTTGGAAACTCGTTATTTCTTAGAAGCTTGGCAACAACTCTCAATGAAAGTGCTTTTCCACAGTCTGTGCCTAGGGCTACTTGAAGAGGAAACAAACCATAGAGACAAAACTGAGAACTTTTTTATTTTGTCAGTTTCAAGGAGCTACTCAAACCATGTTGGATTTAGTGTTTTATATTCATCTATCTATATAGGAGAGAACAGAGTGAAACCAAAAAATATAAACAGCTACTGTAAACGAACGCTTCAACCTAGAAGAACAAAATTTGGTGAGCCAAGTGGGATTTGTGTACTTATCATTACCACCAAGTATCATCAAGATTGGGTGAAAAAATATTTGCTGATACTTCGAAACTCGTAATTTCTTGGAAGCTTGTCAACCCCTTTCAATGAAAGTGCTATTCCACAGTCACTGCTTAGGGCTACTTGAAGAGGAAACAAACCATAGAGACAAAACTGAGAACATTTTTATTTTGTCAAGTTTCAAAAAGTTACTACAAACCATGTTGGATTTAGAGTTCCAAATTCATCTATCTATATAGGAGAGAACAGAGGGAAACCTAAAAATAAAAACTGCTGTGGTAAACGAACGCTTCAACCTAGAAGAGCAAAATTTGGGGAGCCAAATGGGACTTGTGTATTTGTAATTACCACCAAGTATCATCAAGATTCGGTGAAAAATATTTGCTGGTATTTCGGAAACCCGTAATTTTTTGGGAGCCTGGCAAACCCTTTCAATGAAAGTGCTTTTCCCCAGTTTCTGCTTAGGGGGCATGAAGAGGAAACAAACCATAGAGACACAACTGAGAACTCCTTTATTTTGTCAAGTTTCAAAGAGCTACTACAAACCATGTTGGATTTAGAGTTCCAATTTCATCTATCTATATGGGACAGAACAGAGTGAAACCTAAAAATAAAAACTGCTACTGTAAATGAATGCTTCATACTTGAAGAACACAATTTAGTGAGCCAAGTGGCATTTGTGTATTGATCATTACCACCACGGATCATCAAGATTGGGTGAAAAAATATTTGCTGGTATTTCGGAAACTCGTTATTTCTTAGAAGATTGGCAACTGCTCTCAATGAATGTGCTTTTCCCCAGTCTGTGCCTAGGGCTACTTGAAGAGGAAACAAACCATAGAGAAAAAACTGAGAATTTTTTTATTTTGTCAAGTTTCAAAGAGCTACTACAAACCATGTTGGATTTAGAGTTCCAAATTCATCTATCTATATAGGAGAGAACATAGAGAAACCTAAAAATAAAAACTGCTACTGTAAATGAACGCTTCAACCTAGAAGAGCAAAATTTGTGAGCCAAGTGGGATTTGTTTACTTGTCATTACCACCAAGTATCATCAAGATTGGGTGAAAAAATATTTGCTGGTATTTCGGAAACCCGTAATTTCTTGGAAGCTTGGCAAACCCTTTCAATGAAAGTGCTTTTCCACAGTCTGTGCCTAGGGCTACTTGAAGAGGAAACAAACCATAGAGACAAAACTGAGAACTTTTTTATTTTGTCAAGTTTCAAAGAGCTACTACAAACCATGTTGGATTTAGAGTTCCATATTCATCTATCTATATAGGAGAGATTAGAGGGAAACCTAAAAATAAAAACTGCTACTGTAAACGAAGGCTTCAATCTAGAAGAGCAAAATTTGGTGAGCCAAGTGGGATTTGTGTACTTGTCATTACCACTAAGTATCATCAAGATTGGTTGAAAAAATATTTGCTGGTATTTCGCAAACCCGTAATTTCTTGGGAGCTTGGCAAATTTTTTTAATGAAAGTGCTTTTCCACAGTCTCTGCTTAGGGCTACATGAAGAGGAAACAAATCATAGAGACAAAACTGAGAACTCCTTTATTTTGTCAAGTTTCAAAGAGCTACTACAAACAATGTTGGATTTAGAGGTCCAAATTCATCTATCTATATAGGAGAGAACAGAGTGAAACCTAAAAATATAAACTGCTACTGTAAACGATCGCTTCAACCTAGAAGAACCAAATTTGGTGAGCCAAGTGGGATTTGTGTACTTGTCATTACCACCAAGTATCATCAAGATTGGGTGAAAAAATATTTGCTGGTATTTCGGAAACTCGTTATTTCTTAGAATCCTGGCAACCCCTCTCAATGAAAGTGCTTTTGCACAGTCTGTGCCTAGGGCTACTTGAAGAGGAAACAAAACATAGGACAAAACTGAGAACTCCTTCATTTTGTCAAGATTCAAAGAGCTACTACAAACCATGTTGGATTTAGAGTTCCAAATTCATCTATCTATATAAAGAGAACAGAGTGAAACCTAAAAATAAAAACTGCTACTGTAAACGAACACTTCAACCTAGAAGAACACAATTTGGTGAGCCAAGTGGTATTTGTGTACTGATCATTACCACCAAGTATCATCAGGATTGGGTGAAAAAATATTTCCTGGTATTTCGGAAACTCTTTATTTCTTAGAAGCTTGGGAAACCCTCTCAATGAAAGTGCTTTTCCACAGTCTGTGCCTAGGGCTACTTGAAGAGGAAACAAACCATAGAGACAAAACTGAGAACTTTTTTATTTTGTCAAGTTTCAAGGAGCTACTCAAACCATGTTGGATTTAGTGTTTTATATTCATCTATCTATATAGGAGAGAACAGAGTGAAACCAAAAAATATAAACAGCTACTGTAAACGAACGCTTCAACCTAGAAGAACAAAATTTGGTGAGCCAAGTGGGATTTGTGTATTTGTAATTACCACCAAGCATCATCAAGATTGGGTGAAAAAATATTTGTCGGTATTTCGGCAACCCGTAATTTTTTGGGAGCTTGGCAAAACCTTTCAATGAAAGTGCTTTTCGCAAGTTTCTGCTTAGGGCTACTTGAAGAAGAAACAAATCATAGAGACAAAACTGAGAACTCCTTTATTTTGTCAAGTTTCAAAGAGGTACTACAAACCATGTTGGATTTAGAGTTCCAAATTCATCTATCTATATAGGAGCGAACAGAGGGAAACCTAAAAATAAAAACTGCTACTGGAAACGAACGCTTCAACATAGAAGAACACAATTTGGTGAGCCAAGTGGCATTGGTGTACTGATCATTACCACCACGTATCATCAAGATTGGGTGAAAAAATATTTGCTGGTATTTCGGAAACTCGTTATTTCTTAGAAGCTTGGCAACCCCTCTGAATGAATGTGCTTTTCCCCAGTCTGTGCCTAGGGCTATTTGAAGAGGAAACAAACCATAGAGACAAAACTGAGAACTTTTTTATTTTGTCAAGTTTGAAAGAGCTACTACAAACCATGTTGGATTTAGAGTTCCAAATTCATCTATCTCTATAGGAGAGAACAGTGGGAAACCTAAAAATAAAAACTGCTACTGTAAACGAACGCTTCAAACTAGAAGAACAAAATTTTGAGTCAAGTGGGATTTGTGTACTGATCATTACCACCAGTATCATCAAGATTGTGTGAAAAAATATTTGCTGGTATTTTGGAAACTCGTTATTTCTTAGAAGCTTGGCAACAACTCTCAATGAAAGTGCTTTTCCACAGTCTGTGCCTAGGGCTACTTGAAGAGGAAACAAACCATAGAGACAAAACTGAGAACTTTTTTATTTTGTCAGTTTCAAGGAGCTACTCAAACCATGTTGGATTTAGTGTTTTATATTCATCTATCTATATAGGAGAGAACAGAGTGAAACCAAAAAATATAAACAGCTACTGTAAACGAACGCTTCAACCTAGAAGAACAAAATTTGGTGAGCCAAGTGGGATTTGTGTACTTATCATTACCACCAAGTATCATCAAGATTGGGTGAAAAAATATTTGCTGATACTTCGAAACTCGTAATTTCTTGGAAGCTTGTCAACCCCTTTCAATGAAAGTGCTATTCCACAGTCACTGCTTAGGGCTACTTGAAGAGGAAACAAACCATAGAGACAAAACTGAGAACATTTTTATTTTGTCAAGTTTCAAAAAGTTACTACAAACCATGTTGGATTTAGAGTTCCAAATTCATCTATCTATATAGGAGAGAACAGAGGGAAACCTAAAAATAAAAACTGCTGTGGTAAACGAACGCTTCAACCTAGAAGAGCAAAATTTGGGGAGCCAAATGGGACTTGTGTATTTGTAATTACCACCAAGTATCATCAAGATTCGGTGAAAAAATATTTGCTGGTATTTCGGAAACCCGTAATTTTTTGGGAGCCTGGCAAACCCTTTCAATGAAAGTGCTTTTCCCCAGTTTCTGCTTAGGGGGCATGAAGAGGAAACAAACCATAGAGACACAACTGAGAACTCCTTTATTTTGTCAAGTTTCAAAGAGCTACTACAAACCATGTTGGATTTAGAGTTCCAATTTCATCTATCTATATGGGACAGAACAGAGTGAAACCTAAAAATAAAAACTGC
>NW_027517320.1:0-45442 GCF_048772815.1 Callospermophilus lateralis
CTGAGAACTCCTTTATTTTTTCAAGTTTCAAAGAGCTACTACAAACCATGTTGGATTTAGAGTTCCAAATTCATCTATCTATATAGGAGAGAACAGAGAGAAACCTAAATATAAAAACTGCTACTGTAGACGAATGCTTCAACCTAGAAGAACAAAATTTGGTGAGCCAAGTAGGATTTGTGTACTAATCATTACCACCAAGTATCATCAAGATTGGGTTAAAAAATATTTGCTGGTTTTCGAAACTCGTTATTTCTTAGAAGCTTGGCAACCCATCTCAATGAAAGTGCTTTCCACAGTCTGTGCCTAGGGCTACTTGAAGAGGAAACAAATCATAGAGACAAAACTGAGAACTCCTTTATTTTGTCAAGTTTCAAAGAGCTACTACAAACCATGTTGGATTTAGAGTTCCAAATTCATCTATCTATATAGGAGAGAACAGAGGGAAACCTAAATATAAAAACTGCTACTGTACACGAACGCTTCAACCTAGAAGAACTAAATTTGGTGAGCCAAGTGCGAATTGTATACTGATCATTACCACCAAGTATCATCAAGATTGGGTGAAAAAATATTTGTTGGTATTTCGGAAACTCGTTATTTCTTAGAAGCTTGGCAACCCCTCTCAATGAAAGTACTTTTCCACAGTCTGTGCCTAGGGCTACTTGAAGAGGAAACAAACCATAGAGACAAAACTGAGAACTCCTTTATTTTGTCAAGTTTCAAAGAGCTACTACAAACCATGTTGGATTTAGAGTTCCAAATTCATCTATCTATATAGGAGAGAACAGAGAAACCTAAATATAAAAACTGCTACTGTAGACGAAGGCTTCAACCTAGAAGAACAAAATTTGGTGAGCCAAGTGGGATTTGTGTACTGATCATTACCACCAAGTATCATCAAGATTGGGTGAAAAAATATTTGCTGGTATTTCGGAAACTAGTTATTTTTTAGAAGCTTGGCAACCCATCTCAATGAAAGTGCTTTCCACAGTCTGTGCCTAGGGCTACTTGATGAGGAAACAAACCATAGAGACAAAACTGAGAACTCCTTTATTTTGTCAAGTTTCAAAGAGCTACTACAAACCATGTTGGATTTAGAGTTCCAAATTCATCTATGTATATAGGACAGAACAGAGGGAAACCTAAATATATAAACTGATACTGTAGACGAACGCTTCAACCGAAAAGAACAAAATTTGGTGAGCCAAGTGGGATTTGTGTACTGATCATTACCACCAAGTATCATCAAGATTGTGTGAAAAAATATTTGCTGGTATTTCGGAAACTCGTTATTTCTTAGAAGCTTGGCAACCCCTCTCAATGAAAGTGCTTTTACACAGTCTGTGCCTAGGGCTACTTGAAGAGGAAACAAAGCATAGAGACAAAACTGAGAACTCCTTTATTTTGTCAAGTTTCAAAGAGCTACTGCAAACCATGTTGGATTTAGAGTTCCAAATTCATCTATGTATATAGGACAGAACAGAGGGAAACCTAAATATATAAACTGCTACTGTAGACGAACGCTTCAACCGAAAAGAACAAAATTTGGTGAGCCAAGTGGGATTTGTGTACTGATCATTACCACCAAGTATCATCAAGATTGTGTGAAAAAATATTTGCTGGTATTTCGGAAACTCGTTATTTCTTAGAAGCTTGGCAACCCCTCTCAATGAAAGTGCTTTTACACAGTCTGTGCCTAGGGCTACTTGAAGAGGAAACAAACCATAGAGACAAAACTGAGAACTCCTTTATTTTGTCAAGTTTCAAAGAGCTACTACAAACCATGTTCGATTTAGAGTTCCAAATTCATCTATCTATATTGGAGAGAACAGAGGGAAACATAAATATAAAAACTGCTACTGCAGACGAACGCTTCAACCTAGAAGAACAAAATTTGGTGAGCCAAGTGGGATTTGTGTACTGATCATTAGCACCAAGTATCATCAAGATTGGGTGAAAAAATATTTGCTGGTATTTCGGAAACTCGTGATTTCTTAGAAGCTTGGCAACCCCTCTCAATGAAAGTGCTTTTCCACAGTCTGTGACTAGGGCTACTTGAAGAGGAAACAATCCATAGAGACAAAACTGAGAACTCCTTTATTTTGTCAAGTTTCAAAGAGCTACTACAAACCATGTTGGATTTAGAGTTCCAAATTCATCTATCTGTATAGGAGAGAACAGAGGGAAACCTAAATATAAAGACTGCTACTGTACACGAACGCTTCAACCTAGAAGAACTAAATTTGGTGAGCCAAGTGGGATATGTGTACTGATCATTAGCAACAAATATCATCAAGATTGGGTGAAAAAATATTTGCTGGTATTTCTGAAACTCGTTATTTCTTAGAAGCTTGGCAACCCCTCTCAATGAAAGTGCTTTTCCAAAGTCTGTGCCTAGGGCTACTTGAAGAGGAAACAAACCTTAGAGACAAATCTGAGAACTCCTTTATTATGTCAAGATTCAAAGAGCTACTACAAACCATGTTGGATTTAGAGTTCCAAATTCATCTATCTATATAGGAGAGAACAGAGGGAAACTTAAATATAAAAACTGCTACTGTAGACGAACGCGTCAACCTAGAAGAACAAAATTTGGTAAGCCAAGTGGGATTTGTGTACTGATCATTACCACCAAGTATCATCAAGATTGGGTGAATAAATATTTGCTAGTATTTCGGAAACTCGTTATTGCTTAGAAGCTTGGCAACCCCTTCAATGAAAGTGCTATTCCACAGTCTGTGCCCAGGTCTACTTGAAGAGGAAACAAACCATAGAGGCAAATCTGAGAACTCCTTTATTTTCTAAAGTTTCAAAGAGCTAGTACAAAGCATGTTGGATTTAGAGTTCCAAATTCATCTATCTATATTGGAGAGAACAGAGGGAAACCTAAATATAAAAACTGCTACTGTAGACGAACGCTTCAACCTAGAAGAACAAAATTTGGTGAGCCAAGTGGGATGTGTACTGATCATTAGCACCAAGTATCATCAAGATTGGGTGAAAAAATATTTGCTGGTATTTCGGAAACTCGTAATTTCTTAGAAGCTTGGCAACCCCTCTCAATGAAAGTGCTTTTCCACAGTCTGTGCCTAGGGCTACTTGAAGAGGAAACAAACCATAGAGACAAAACTGAGAACTCCTTTATTTTGTCAAGTTTCAAAGAGCTACTACAAACCATGTTGGATTTAGAGTTCCAAATTCATCTATCTATATAGGAGAGAACAGAGGGAAACCTAAATATAAAAACTGCTACTGTACACGAACGCTTCAACCTAGAAGAACTAAATTTGGTGAGCCAAGTGCGAATTGTATGCTGATCATTACCACCAAGTATCATCAAGATTGGGTGAAAAAATATTTGTTGGTATTTCGGAAACTCGTTATTTCTTAGAAGCTTGGCAACCCCTCTCAATGAAAGTACTTTTCCACAGTCTGTGCCTAGGGCTACTTGAAGAGGAAACAAACCATAGAGACAAAACTGAGAACTCCTTTATTTTGTCAAGTTTCAAAGAGCTACTACAAACCATGTTGGATTTAGAGTTCCAAATTCATCTATCTATATAGGAGAGAACAGAGAAACCTAAATATAAAAACTGCTACTGTAGACGAAGGCTTCAACCTAGAAGAACAAAATTTGGTGAGCCAAGTGGGATTTGTGTACTGATCATTACCACCAAGTATCATCAAGATTGGGTGAAAAAATATTTGCTGGTATTTCGGAAACTAGTTATTTTTTAGAAGCTTGGCAACCCATCTCAATGAAAGTGCTTTCCACAGTCTGTGCCTAGGGCTACTTGATGAGGAAACAAACCATAGAGACAAAACTGAGAACTCCTTTATTTTGTCAAGTTTCAAAGAGCTACTACAAACCATGTTGGATTTAGAGTTCCAAATTCATCTATGTATATAGGACAGAACAGAGGGAAACCTAAATATATAAACTGATACTGTAGACGAACGCTTCAACCGAAAAGAACAAAATTTGGTGAGCCAAGTGGGATTTGTGTACTGATCATTACCACCAAGTATCATCAAGATTGTGTGAAAAAATATTTGCTGGTATTTCGGAAACTCGTTATTTCTTAGAAGCTTGGCAACCCCTCTCAATGAAAGTGCTTTTACACAGTCTGTGCCTAGGGCTACTTGAAGAGGAAACAAAGCATAGAGACAAAACTGAGAACTCCTTTATTTTGTCAAGTTTCAAAGAGCTACTACAAACCATGTTGGATTTAGAGTTCCAAATTCATCTATGTATATAGGACAGAACAGAGGGAAACCTAAATATATAAACTGCTACTGTAGACGAACGCTTCAACCGAAAAGAACAAAATTTGGTGAGCCAAGTGGGATTTGTGTACTGATCATTACCACCAAGTATCATCAAGATTGTGTGAAAAAATATTTGCTGGTATTTCGGAAACTCGTTATTTCTTAGAAGCTTGGCAACCCCTCTCAATGAAAGTGCTTTTACACAGTCTGTGCCTAGGGCTACTTGAAGAGGAAACAAACCATAGAGACAAAACTGAGAACTCCTTTATTTTGTCAAGTTTCAAAGAGCTACTACAAACCATGTTCGATTTAGAGTTCCAAATTCATCTATCTATATTGGAGAGAACAGAGGGAAACATAAATATAAAAACTGCTACTGCAGACGAACGCTTCAACCTAGAAGAACAAAATTTGGTGAGCCAAGTGGGATTTGTGTACTGATCATTAGCACCAAGTATCATCAAGATTGGGTGAAAAAATATTTGCTGGTATTTCGGAAACTCGTAATTTCTTAGAAGCTTGGCAACCCCTCTCAATGAAAGTGCTTTTCCACAGTCTGTGACTAGGGCTACTTGAAGAGGAAACAATCCATAGAGACAAAACTGAGAACTCCTTTATTTTGTCAAGTTTCAAAGAGCTACTACAAACCATGTTGGATTTAGAGTTCCAAATTCATCTATCTGTATAGGAGAGAACAGAGGGAAACCTAAATATAAAGACTGCTACTGTACACGAACGCTTCAACCTAGAAGAACTAAATTTGGTGAGCCAAGTGGGATATGTGTACTGATCATTAGCAACAAATATCATCAAGATTGGGTGAAAAAATATTTGCTGGTATTTCTGAAACTCGTTATTTCTTAGAAGCTTGGCAACCCCTCTCAATGAAAGTGCTTTTCCAAAGTCTGTGCCTAGGGCTACTTGAAGAGGAAACAAACCTTAGAGACAAATCTGAGAACTCCTTTATTATGTCAAGATTCAAAGAGCTACTACAAACCATGTTGGATTTAGAGTTCCAAATTCATCTATCTATATAGGAGAGAACAGAGGGAAACTTAAATATAAAAACTGCTACTGTAGACGAACGCGTCAACCTAGAAGAACAAAATTTGGTAAGCCAAGTGGGATTTGTGTACTGATCATTACCACCAAGTATCATCAAGATTGGGTGAATAAATATTTGCTAGTATTTCGGAAACTCGTTATTGCTTAGAAGCTTGGCAACCCCTTCAATGAAAGTGCTATTCCACAGTCTGTGCCCAGGTCTACTTGAAGAGGAAACAAACCATAGAGGCAAATCTGAGAACTCCTTTATTTTCTAAAGTTTCAAAGAGCTAGTACAAAGCATGTTGGATTTAGAGTTCCAAATTCATCTATCTATATTGGAGAGAACAGAGGGAAACCTAAATATAAAAACTGCTACTGTAGACGAACGCTTCAACCTAGAAGAACAAAATTTGGTGAGCCAAGTGGGATGTGTACTGATCATTAGCACCAAGTATCATCAAGATTGGGTGAAAAAATATTTGCTGGTATTTCGGAAACTCGTAATTTCTTAGAAGCTTGGCAACCCCTCTCAATGAAAGTGCTTTTCCACAGTCTGTGCCTAGGGCTACTTGAAGAGGAAACAAACCATAGAGACAAAACTGAGAACTCCTTTATTTTGTCAAGTTTCAAAGAGCTACTACAAACCATGTTGGATTTAGAGTTCCAAATTCATCTATCTATATAGGAGTGAACAGAGAGAAACCTAAATATAAAAACTGCTACTGTAGACGAACGCTTCAACCTAGAAGAACAAAACTTGGTGAGCCAAGTGGGATTTGTGTACTGATCATTACACCAAGTATCATCAAGATTGGGTGAAAAAATATTTGCTGGTATTTCGGAAACTAGTTATTTCTTAGAAGCTTGGCAACCCATCTCAATGAAAGTGCTTTCCACAGTCTGTGCCTAGGGCTACTTGAAGAGGAAACAAACCATAGAGACAAAACTGAGAACTCCTTTATTTTGTCAAGTTTCAAAGAGCTACTACAAACCATGTTGGATTTAGAGTTCCAAATTCATCTATCTATATAGGACAGAACAGAGGGAAACCTAAATATAAAAACTGCTACTGTAGACGAACGCTTCAACCTAAAAGAACAAAATTTGGTGAGCCAAGTGGGATTTGTGTACTGATCATTACCACCAAGTATCATCAAGATTGGGTCAAAAAATATTTGCTAGTATTTCGGAAACTCGTTATTTCTTAGAAGCTTGGAGACCCCTCTCAATGAAAGTGCTTTTCCACAGTCTGTGCCTAGGGCTACTTAAAGAGGAAACAAACCATAGAGACAAAACTGAGAACTCCTTTATTTTGTCAAGTTTCAAGGAGCTACTACAAACCATGTTGGATTTAGAGTTCCAAATTCATCTATGTACATAGGAGAGAACAAGGGAAACCTAAATATAAAAACTGCTACTGTAGACGAACGCTTCAACCTAGAAGAACAAAATTTGGTAAGCCAAGTGGGATTTGTGTACTGATCATCAGCACCAAGTATCATCACGATTGGGTGAAAAAATATTTGCTGGTATTTCGGAAACTCATAATTTCTTAGAAGCTTGGCAACCCCTCTCAATGAAACTGCTTTTCCACAGTCTGTGCATAGGGCTACTTGAAGAGGAAACAAACCATAGAGACAAAACTGAGAACTCCTTTATTTTGTCAAGTTTCAAAGAGCTACTACAAACCATGTTGGATTTAGAGTTCCAAATTCATCTATCTATATGGGAGAGAACAGAGGGAAACCTAAATATAAAAACTGCTACTGTAGACGAACGCTTCAACCTAGAAAAACAAAATTTGGTGAGCCAAGTAGGATTTGTTTACTGATCATTACCACCAAGTATCATCAAGATTGGGTGAAAAAATATTTGCTGGTATTTCGGAAACTCGTTATTTCTTAGAAGCTTGGCAACGCCTCTCAATGAAAGTGCTTTTCCACAGTTTGTGCCTTGGGCTTCTTGAAAACGCAACAAACCATAGAGACAAATCTGAGAACTCCTTTATTTTGTCAAGTTTCAAAGAGCTACTACAAACCATGTTGGATTTAGAGTTCCAAATTCATCTATCTATATAGGAGAGAACAGAGAGAAACCTAAATATAAAAACTGCTACTGTAGACGAATGCTTCAACCTAGAAGAACAAAATTTGGTGAGCCAAGTAGGATTTGTGTACTAATCATTACCACCAAGTATCATCAAGATTGGGTTAAAAAATATTTGCTGGTATTTCGGAAACTCGTTATTTCTTAGAAGCTTGGCAACCCATCTCAAAGAAAGTGCTTTCCACAGTCTGTGCCTAGGGCTACTTGAAGAGGAAACAAATCATAGAGACAAAACTGAGAACTCCTTTATTTTGTCAAGTTTCAAAGAGCTACTACAAACCATGTTGGATTTAGAGTTCCAAATTCATCTATCTATATAGGAGAGAACAGAGGAAAACCTAGATATAAAAACTGCTACTGTAGACGAACGCTTCAACATAAAAGAACAAAATTTGGTGAGCCAAGTGGGATTTGTGTACTGATCATTACCACCAAGTATCATCAAGATTGGGTGAAAAAATATTTGCTGGTATTTCGGAAACTCGTTATTTCTTAGAAGCTTGGCAACCCCTCTCAATGAAAGTGCTTTTCCACAGTCTGTGCCTAGGGCTACTTGAAGAGGAAACAAACCATAGAGACAAATCTGAGAACTCCTTTATTTTGTCAAGTTTCAAAGAGCTACTACAAACCATGTTGGATTTAGAGTTCCAAATTCATCTATCTATATATGAGAGAACAGAGTGAAACCTAAATATAAAAACTGCTACTGTAGACGAACGCTTCAACCTAGAAGAACAGAATTTAGTGAGCCAAGTGGGATTTCTGTACTGATCAGGACCACCAAGTATCATCAAGATTGGTTGAAAAAATATTTGATGGTATTTCGGAAACTCGTTATTTCTTAGAAGCTTGGGAACACCTCTCAATGAAAGTGCTTTTCCACAGTCTGTGCCTAGGGCTACTTGAAGAGGAAACAAACCATAGAGACAAATCTGAGAACTCCTTTATTTTGTCAAGTTTCAAAGAGCTACTACAAACCATGTTGGATTTAGTGTTCCAAATTCATCTATCTATATAGGAGAGAACAAAGAGAAACCTAAATATAAAAACTGCTACTGTAGACGAACGCTTCAACCTAGAAGACCAAAATTTGGTGAGCCAAGTGGGATTTGTATACTGATCATTACCACCAAGTATCATCAAGATTGGGTGAAAAAATATTTGCTGGTATTTCGGAAACTCGTTATTTCTAAGAAGCTTGGCAACCCCTCTCAATGAAAGTGCTTTCCACAGTCTGCGCGTAGGGCTACTTTAAGAGGAAACAATCCATAGAGACAAAACTGAGAACTCCTTTATTTTGTCAAGTTTCAAAGAGCTGCTACAAACCATGTTGGATTTAGAGTTCCAAATTCATCTATCTATATATGAGAGAACAGAGGGAAACCTAAATATAAAAACTGCTACTGTAGACGAACGCTTCAACCTAGAAGAACTAATTTTGGTGAGCCAAGTGGGATTTGTGTACTGATCATTACCACAAAGTATCAACAAGATTGTGTGAAAAAATATTTGCTGGTATTTCGGAAACGCGTTATTTCTTAGAAGCTTGGCAACCCATCTCAATGAAAGTGCTTTCCACAGTCTGTGCCTAGGGCTACTTGAAGAGGAAACAATCCATAGAGACAAAACTGAGAACTCCTTTATTTTGTCAAGTTTCAAAGAGCTACTACAAACCATGTTGGATTTAGACTTCCAAATTCATCTATCTATATATGAGAGAACAGAGTGAAACCTAAATATAAAAACTGCTACTGTAGGCGAACGCTTCAACCTAGAAGAACCAAATTTGTTGAGCCAAGTGGGATTTGTGTACTGATCATGACCACTAAGTATCATCAAGATTGGGTGGAAAAATATTTGCTGGTATTTCGGAAACTCGTTATTTCTTAGAAGCTGGGGAACCCCTCTCAATGAAAGTGCTTTTCCACAGTTTGTGCCTAGGGCTACTTGAAGAGGAAACAAACCATAGAGACAAATCAGAGAACTCCTTTATTTTGTCAAGTTTCAAAGAGCTACTACAAACCATGTTGGATTTAGAGTTCCAAATACATCTATCTATATAGGAGAGAACAGAGAGAAACCTAAATATAAAAACTGCTACTGTAGACGAACGCTTCAAACTAGAAGACCAAAATTTGGTGAGCCAAGTGGGATTTGTATACTGATCATTACCACCAATTATCAACAAGATTGTGTGAAAAAATATTTGCTGGTATTTCGGAAACTCGTTATTTCTTAGAAGCTTGGCAACCCCTCTCAATGAAAGTGCTTTTCCACAGTCTGTGCCTAGTGCTACTTGAAGAGGAAACAAACCATAGAGACAAACCTGAGAACTCCTTTATTTTGTCAAGTTTCAAAGAGCTACTACAAACCATGTTGGATTTAGAGTTCCAAATTCATCTATCTATATATGAGAGAACAGAGTGAAACCTAAATATAAAAACTGCTACTGTAGACGAACGCTTCAACCTAGAAGAACAAAATTTGGTGAGCCATGTGGGATTTCTGTACTGATCATTACCACCAAGTATCATCAAGATTGGCTGAGAAAATATTTGCTGGTATTTCGGAAACTCGTTATTTCTTAGAAGCTTGGGAACCCCTCTCAATGAAAGTGCTTTTCCACAGTCTGTGCCTGGGGCTACTTGAAGAGGAAACAAACCATAGCGAAAAACTGAGAACTCCTTTATTTTGTCAAGTTTCAAAGAGCTACTACAAACCATGTTGGATTTAGAGTTCCAAATTCATCTTTCTAAATAGGAGAGAACAGAGGGAAACCTAAATATAAAAACTGCTACTGTAGACGAACGCTTCAACCTAGAAGAACAAAATTTGGTGAGCCAAGTGGGATTTGTGTACTGATCATTACCACCAAGTATCATCAAGAATGGGTGAAAAAATATTTGCTGGTATTTCGGAAACTCGTTATTTCTAAGAAGCTTGGCAACCCCTCTCAATGAAACTGCTTTCCACAGTCTGTGCTTAGGGCTACTTTAAGAGGAAACTATCCATAGAGACAAATCTGAGAACTCCTTTATTTTGTCAAGTTTCAAAGAGCTACTACAAACCATGTTGGATTTAGAGTTCCAAATTCATCTATCTGTATAGGAGAGAACAGAGGGAAACCTAAATATAAAATTGCTACTGTATACGAACGCTTCAACCTAGAAGAACTACATTTGGTGAGCCAAGTGGCATTTGTGTACTGATCAGTAGCAACAAGTATCATCAATTTTGAGTGAAAAAATATTTTCTGGTATTTCGGAAAATCGTTATTTCTTAGAAGCTTGGCAACCCCTCTCAATGAAAGTGCTTTTCCACAGTCTGTGCCTATGGCTACTTGAAGAGGAAACAAACCATAGAGACAAAACTGAGAACTCCTTTATTTTGTCAAGTTTCAAAGAGCTACTACAAACCATGTTGGATTTAGAGTTCCAAATTCATCTACCTATATATGAGAGAACAGAGAGAAACCTAAATATAAAAACTGCTACTGTAGACGAAAGCTTCAACCTAGAAGAACAAAATTTGGTAAGCCAAGTGGGATTTGTGTACTGATCATTACCACCAAGTATCCTCAAGATTGGGTGAAAAAATATTTGCTGGTATTTCGGAAACTCGTTATTTATTAGAAGCTTGGCAACCCCTCTCAATGAAAGTGCTATTCCACAGTCTGTGCCTAGGGCTACTTGAAGAGGAAACAAACCACAGAGACAAATCTGAGAACTCCTTTATTTTGTCAAGTTTCAAAGAGCTACTACAAACCATGTTGGATTTAGAGATCCAAATTCATCTATCTATATAGGAGAGAACAGAGGGAAACCTAAATATAAAAACTGCTATTGTAGACGATAGCTTCAAACTAGAAGAACAAAACTTCGTAAGCCAAGTGGGATTTGTGTACTGATCATTACCACCAAGAATCATGAAATTTGGGTGAAAAAATATTTGCTGGTATTTCGGAAACTCGTTATTTCTTAGAAGCTTGGCAACCCCTCTCAATGAAAGTGCTTTTCCAAGGTCTGTGCCCAGGGTTACTTGAAGAGGAAACAAACCATAGAGACAAAACTGAGAACTCCTTTATTTTGTCAAGTTTCAAAAAGCTACTACAAACCATGTTGGATTTAGAGTTCCAAATTCATCTATCTATATAGGAGAGAACAGAGAGAAACCTAAATATAAAAACTGCTACTGTAGACGAACGCTTCAACCTAGAAGAACAAAATTTGTTGAGCCAAGTGGGATTTGTGAACTGATCATTACCACGAAGTATCATCAAGATTGGGTGAAAAAATATTTGCTGGTATTTCGGAAACTCGTTATTTCTTAGAAGCTTGGCAACCCTTCTCAATGAAAGTGCTTTCCACAGTCTGAGCCTAGGGCTACTTTAAGAGGAAACAAACCATAGAGAGAAAACTGAGACCTCCTTTATTTTGTCAAGTTTCAAAGAGCTACTAGAAACCATGTTGGATTTAGAGTTCCAAATTCATCTATCTATATATGAGAGAACAGAGGGAAAGCTAAATATTAAAACTGCTACTGTAGACGAACGCTTCAACCTAGAAGACCAAAATTTGGTAAGCCAAGTGGGATTTGTGTACTAATCATTACCACCAAGTATCATCAAGATTGGGTGAAAAAATTTTGCTGGTATTTCGGAAACTCGTTATTTCTTAGAAGCTTGGCAACCCCTCTCAATGAAAGTGCTTTTCCACAGTCTGTGCCTAGGGCTACTTGAAGAGGAAACAAACCATAGAGACAAATCTGAGAACTCCTTTATTTTGTCAAGTTTCAAAGAGCTACTACAAACCATGTTGGATTTAGAGTTCCAAATTCATCTACCTATATAGGAGAGAACAGAGAGAAACTTAAATATAAAAACTGCTACTGTAGACGAACGCTTCAACCTAGAAGAACAAAATTTGGTGAGGCAAGTGGGATTTGTGTACTGATCACTACCTCCAAGTATCATCAAGATTGGGTGAAAAAATATTTGCTGTTATTTCGGAAACTCGTTATTTCTTAGAAGCTTGGCAACCCCTCTCAATGAAAGTGCTTTCCACAGTCTGTGCCTAGGCCTACTTGAAGATGAAACAAACCATAGAGACAAAACTGAGAACTCCTTTATTTTGTCAAGTTTCAAAGACGTACTACAAACCATGTTGGATTTAGAGTTCCAAATTCATCTATCTGTATAGGAGAGAACAGAGGGAAACCTAAATATAAAAACTGCTACTGTACACGAACGCTTCAACCTAGAAGAACAAAATTTGGTGAACCAAGTGGGATATGTGTACTGATCATTAGCAACAAGTATCATCAAGATTGGGTGAAAAAATATTTGCTGGTATTTCGGAAACTCGTTATTTCTTAGAAGCTTGGCAACCCCTCTCAATGAATGTGCTTTTCCACAGTTTGTGCCTTGGGCTACTTGAAAACGCAACAAACCGTAGAGACGAATCTGAGAACTCCTTTATTTTGTCAAGTTTCAAAGAGCTACTACAAACCATGTTGGATTTAGAGTTCCAAATTCATCTATCTATATAGGAGAGAACAGAGAGAAACCTAAACATAAAAACTGCTACTGTAGACGAATGCTTCAACCTAGAAGAACAAAATTTGGTGAGCCAAGTAGGATTTGTGTACTAATCATTACCACCAAGTATCATCAAGATTGGGTTAAAAAATATTTGCTGGTATTTCGGAAACTCGTTATTTCTTAGAAGCTTGGCAACCCATCTCAATGAAAGTGCTTTCCACAGTCTGTGCCTAGGGCTACTTGAAGAGGAAACAAATCATAGAGACAAAACTGAGAACTCCTTTATTTTGTCAAGTTTCAAAGAGCTACTACAAACCATGTTGGATTTAGAGTTCCAAATTCATCTATCTATATAGGAGAGAACAGAGGAAAACCTAGATATAAAAACTGCTACTGTAGACGAACGCTTCAACCTAAAAGAACAAAATTTGGTGAGCCAAGTGGGATTTGTGTACTGATCATTACCACCAAGTATCATCAAGATTGGGTGAAAAAATATTTGCTGGTATTTCGGAAACTCGTTATTTCTTAGAAGCTTGGCAACCCCTCTCAATGAAAGTGCTTTTCCACAGTCTGTGCCTAGGGCTACTTGAAGAGGAAACAAACCATAGAGACAAATCTGAGAACTCCTTTATTTTGTCAAGTTTCAAAGAGCTACTACAAACCATGTTGGATTTAGTGTTCCAAATTCATCTATCTATATAGGAGAGAACAAAGAGAAACCTAAATATAAAAACTGCTACTGTAGGCGAACGCTTCAACCTAGAAGACCAAAATTTGGTGAGCCAAGTGGGATTTGTATACTGATCATTACCACCAAGTATCATCAAGATTGGGTGAAAAAATATTTGCTGGTATTTCGGAAACTCGTTATTTCTAAGAAGCTTGGCAACCCCTCTCAATGAAAGTGCTTTCCACAGTCTGTGCGTAGGGCTACTTTAAGAGGAAACAATCCATAGAGACAAAACTGAGAACTCCTTTATTTTGTCAAGTTTCAAAGAGCTGCTACAAACCATGTTGGATTTAGAGTTCCAAATTCATCTATCTATATATGAGAGAACAGAGGGAAACCTAAATATAAAAACTGCTACTGTAGACGAACGCTTCAACGTAGAAGAACTAAATTTGGTGAGCCAAGTGGGATTTGTGTACTGATCATTACCACAAAGTATCAACAAGATTGTGTGAAAAAATATTTGCTGGTATTTCGGAAACGCGTTTTTTCTTAGAAGCTTGGCAACCCATCTCAATTAAAGTGCTTTCCACAGTCTGTGCCTAGGGCTACTTGAAGAGGAAACAATCCATAGAGACAAAACTGAGAACTCCTTTATTTTGTCAAGTTTCAAAGAGCTACTACAAACCATGTTGGATTTAGAGTTCCAAATTCATCTATCTATATATGAGAGAACAGAGTGAAACCTAAATATAAAAACTGCTACTGTAGGCGAACGCTTCAACCTAGAAGAACAAAATTTGTTGAGCCAAGTGGGATTTGTGTACTGATCATGACCACTAAGTATCATCAAGATTGGGTGAAAAAATATTTGCTGGTATTTCGGAAACTCGTTATTTCTTAGAAGCTTGGGAACCCCTCTCAATGAAAGTGCTTTTCCACAGTCTGTGCCTAGGGCTACTTGAAGAGGAAACAAACCATAGAGACAAATCAGAGAACTCCTTTATTTTGTCAAGTTTCAAAGAGCTACTACAAACCATGTTGGATTTAGAGTTTCAAATTCATCTATCTATATAGGAGAGAACAGAGAGAAACCTAAATATAAAAACTGCTACTGTAGACGAACGCTTCAAACTAGAAGACCAAAATTTGATGAGCCAAGTGGGATTTGTATACTGATCATTACCACCAAGTATCAACAAGATTGTGTGAAAAAATATTTGCTGGTATTTCGGAAACTCGTTATTTCTTAGAAGCTTGGCAACCCCTCTCAATGAAAGTGCTTTTCCACAGTCTGTTCCTAGTGCTACTTGAAGAGGAAACAAACCATAGAGACAAACCTGAGAACTCCTTTATTTTGTCAAGTTTCAAAGAGCTACTACAAACCATGTTGGATTTAGAGTTCCAAATTCATCTATCTATATATGAGAGAACAGAGTGAAACCTAAATATAAAAACTGCTACTGTAGACGAACGCTTCAACCTAGAAGAACAAAATTTGGTGAGCCAAGTGGGATTTGTGTACTGATCATTACCACCAAGTATCATCAAGATTGGATGAGAAAATATTTGCTGGTATTTCGGAAACTCGTTATTTCTTAGAAGCTTGGGAACCCCTCTCAATGTAAGTGCTTTTCCACAGTCTGTGCCTGGGGCTACTTGAAGAGGAAACAAACCATAGCGAAAAACTGAGAACTCCTTTGTTTTGTCAAGTTTCAAAGAGCAATACAAACCATGTTGGTTTTAGAGTTCCAAATTCATCTTTCTATATAGGAGAGAACAGAGGGAAACCTAAATATAAAAACTGCTACTGTAGACGAACGCTTCAACCTAGAAGAACAAAATTTGGTGAGCCAAGTGGGATTTGTGTACTGATCATTACCACCAAGTATCATCAAGATTGGGTGAAAAAATATTTGCTGGTATTTCGGAAACTCGTTATTTCTTAGAAGATTGGCAACCCCTCTCAATGAAAGTGCTTTTCCACAGTCTGGGCCTAGGGCTACTTGAAGAGGAAACAAACCATAGAGACAAATCTGAGAACTCCTTTTTTTTGTCAAGTTTCAACAAGCTACTACAAACCATGTTGGATTTAGAGTTCCAAATTCATCTATCTATATAGGAGAGAACAGAGGGAAACCTAAATATAAAAACTGCTACTGTACATGAACGCTTCAACCTAGAAGAACTAAATTTGGTGAGCCAAGTGGGTTTTGTGTACTGATCATTACCACCAAGTATCAACAAGATTGGGTGAAAAAATATTTGCTGGTATTTCGGAAACTCGTTATTTCTTAGAAGCTTGGCAACCCATCTCAATGAAAGTGCTTTCCACAGTCTGTGCCTTGGGCTACTTGAAGAGGAAACAATCCATAGATACAAAACTGAGAACTCCTTTATTTTGTCAAGTTTCAAAGAGCTGCTACAAACCATGTTCGAATTAGAGTTCCAAATTCATCTATCTATATATGAGAGAACAGAGAGAAACCTAAATATAAAAACTGCTACTGTAGACGAACGCTTCAACCTAGAAGAACAAAATTTGGTGAGCCAAGTGGGATTTGTGTACTGATCATTACCACCAAGTATCATCAAGATTGGGTGAAAAAATATTTGCTGGTATTTCGGAAACTCGTTATTTCTAAAAAGCTTGGCAACCCCTCTCAATGAAAGTGCTTTTCCACAGTCTGTGCCTAGGGCTACTTGAAGAGGAAACAAACCATAGAGACAAATCTGAGAACTCCTTTATTTTGTCAAGTTTCAAAGAGCTACTACAAACCATGTTGGATTTAGTGTTCCAAATTCATCTATCTATATAGGAGAGAACAAAGAGAAACCTAAATATAAAAACTGCTACTGTAGGCGAACGCTTCAACCTAGAAGACCAAAATTTGGTGAGCCAAGTGGGATTTGTATACTGATCATTACCACCAAGTATCATCAAGATTGGGTGAAAAAATATTTGCTGGTATTTCGGAAACTCGTTATTTCTAAGAAGCTTGGCAACCCCTCTCAATGAAAGTGCTTTCCACAGTCTGTGCGTAGGGCTACTTTAAGAGGAAACAATCCATAGAGACAAAACTGAGAACTCCTTTATTTTGTCAAGTTTCAAAGAGCTGCTACAAACCATGTTGGATTTAGAGTTCCAAATTCATCTATCTATATATGAGAGAACAGAGGGAAACCTAAATATAAAAACTGCTACTGTAGACGAACGCTTCAACGTAGAAGAACTAAATTTGGTGAGCCAAGTGGGATTTGTGTACTGATCATTACCACAAAGTATCAACAAGATTGTGTGAAAAAATATTTGCTGGTATTTCGGAAACGCGTTTTTTCTTAGAAGCTTGGCAACCCATCTCAATTAAAGTGCTTTCCACAGTCTGTGCCTAGGGCTACTTGAAGAGGAAACAATCCATAGAGACAAAACTGAGAACTCCTTTATTTTGTCAAGTTTCAAAGAGCTACTACAAACCATGTTGGATTTAGAGTTCCAAATTCATCTATCTATATAGGAGAGAACAGAGGAAAACCTAGATATAAAAACTGCTACTGTAGACGAACGCTTCAACCTAAAAGAACAAAATTTGGTGAGCCAAGTGGGATTTGTGTACTGATCATTACCACCAAGTATCATCAAGATTGGGTGAAAAAATATTTGCTGGTATTTCGGAAACTCGTTATTTCTTAGAAGCTTGGCAACCCCTCTCAATGAAAGTGCTTTTCCACAGTCTGTGCCTAGGGCTACTTGAAGAGGAAACAAACCATAGAGACAAATCTGAGAACTCCTTTATTTTGTCAAGTTTCAAAGAGCTACTACAAACCATGTTGGATTTAGTGTTCCAAATTCATCTATCTATATAGGAGAGAACAAAGAGAAACCTAAATATAAAAACTGCTACTGTAGGCGAACGCTTCAACCTAGAAGACCAAAATTTGGTGAGCCAAGTGGGATTTGTATACTGATCATTACCACCAAGTATCATCAAGATTGGGTGAAAAAATATTTGCTGGTATTTCGGAAACTCGTTATTTCTAAGAAGCTTGGCAACCCCTCTCAATGAAAGTGCTTTCCACAGTCTGTGCGTAGGGCTACTTTAAGAGGAAACAATCCATAGAGACAAAACTGAGAACTCCTTTATTTTGTCAAGTTTCAAAGAGCTGCTACAAACCATGTTGGATTTAGAGTTCCAAATTCATCTATCTATATATGAGAGAACAGAGGGAAACCTAAATATAAAAACTGCTACTGTAGACGAACGCTTCAACGTAGAAGAACTAAATTTGG
Organism: Callospermophilus lateralis; assembly: GCF_048772815.1. NCBI lineage: Eukaryota > Metazoa > Chordata > Mammalia > Rodentia > Sciuridae > Callospermophilus > Callospermophilus lateralis. The sequence goes on from NW_027517320.1 coordinate 17,926, forward strand.
TGAGCCAAGTGGGATTTGTGTACTGATCATTACCACAAAGTATCAACAAGATTGTGTGAAAAAATATTTGCTGGTATTTCGGAAACGCGTTTTTTCTTAGAAGCTTGGCAACCCATCTCAATTAAAGTGCTTTCCACAGTCTGTGCCTAGGGCTACTTGAAGAGGAAACAATCCATAGAGACAAAACTGAGAACTCCTTTATTTTGTCAAGTTTCAAAGAGCTACTACAAACCATGTTGGATTTAGAGTTCCAAATTCATCTATCTATATATGAGAGAACAGAGTGAAACCTAAATATAAAAACTGCTACTGTAGGCGAACGCTTCAACCTAGAAGAACAAAATTTGTTGAGCCAAGTGGGATTTGTGTACTGATCATGACCACTAAGTATCATCAAGATTGGGTGAAAAAATATTTGCTGGTATTTCGGAAACTCGTTATTTCTTAGAAGCTTGGGAACCCCTCTCAATGAAAGTGCTTTTCCACAGTCTGTGCCTAGGGCTACTTGAAGAGGAAACAAACCATAGAGACAAATCAGAGAACTCCTTTATTTTGTCAAGTTTCAAAGAGCTACTACAAACCATGTTGGATTTAGAGTTTCAAATTCATCTATCTATATAGGAGAGAACAGAGAGAAACCTAAATATAAAAACTGCTACTGTAGACGAACGCTTCAAACTAGAAGACCAAAATTTGATGAGCCAAGTGGGATTTGTATACTGATCATTACCACCAAGTATCAACAAGATTGTGTGAAAAAATATTTGCTGGTATTTCGGAAACTCGTTATTTCTTAGAAGCTTGGCAACCCCTCTCAATGAAAGTGCTTTTCCACAGTCTGTTCCTAGTGCTACTTGAAGAGGAAACAAACCATAGAGACAAACCTGAGAACTCCTTTATTTTGTCAAGTTTCAAAGAGCTACTACAAACCATGTTGGATTTAGAGTTCCAAATTCATCTATCTATATATGAGAGAACAGAGTGAAACCTAAATATAAAAACTGCTACTGTAGACGAACGCTTCAACCTAGAAGAACAAAATTTGGTGAGCCAAGTGGGATTTGTGTACTGATCATTACCACCAAGTATCATCAAGATTGGATGAGAAAATATTTGCTGGTATTTCGGAAACTCGTTATTTCTTAGAAGCTTGGGAACCCCTCTCAATGTAAGTGCTTTTCCACAGTCTGTGCCTGGGGCTACTTGAAGAGGAAACAAACCATAGCGAAAAACTGAGAACTCCTTTGTTTTGTCAAGTTTCAAAGAGCAATACAAACCATGTTGGTTTTAGAGTTCCAAATTCATCTTTCTATATAGGAGAGAACAGAGGGAAACCTAAATATAAAAACTGCTACTGTAGACGAACGCTTCAACCTAGAAGAACAAAATTGGTGAGCCAAGTGGGATTTGTGTACTGATCATTACCACCAAGTATCATCAAGATTGGGTGAAAAAATATTTGCTGGTATTTCGGAAACTCGTTATTTCTTAGAAGATTGGCAACCCCTCTCAATGAAAGTGCTTTTCCACAGTCTGGGCCTAGGGCTACTTGAAGAGGAAACAAACCATAGAGACAAATCTGAGAACTCCTTTTTTTTGTCAAGTTTCAACAAGCTACTACAAACCATGTTGGATTTAGAGTTCCAAATTCATCTATCTATATAGGAGAGAACAGAGGGAAACCTAAATATAAAAACTGCTACTGTACATGAACGCTTCAACCTAGAAGAACTAAATTTGGTGAGCCAAGTGGGTTTTGTGTACTGATCATTACCACCAAGTATCAACAAGATTGGGTGAAAAAATATTTGCTGGTATTTCGGAAACTCGTTATTTCTTAGAAGCTTGGCAACCCATCTCAATGAAAGTGCTTTCCACAGTCTGTGCCTTGGGCTACTTGAAGAGGAAACAATCCATAGATACAAAACTGAGAACTCCTTTATTTTGTCAAGTTTCAAAGAGCTGCTACAAACCATGTTCGAATTAGAGTTCCAAATTCATCTATCTATATATGAGAGAACAGAGAGAAACCTAAATATAAAAACTGCTACTGTAGACGAACGCTTCAACCTAGAAGAACAAAATTTGGTGAGCCAAGTGGGATTTGTGTACTGATCATTACCACCAAGTATCATCAAGATTGGGTGAAAAAATATTTGCTGGTATTTCGGAAACTCGTTATTTCTAAAAAGCTTGGCAACCCCTCTCAATGAAAGTGCTTTCCACAGTCTGTGCTTAGGGCTACTTTAAGAGGAAACTATCCATAGAGACAAATCTGAGAACTCCTTTATTTTGTCAAGTTTCAAAGAGCTACTACAAACATGTTGGATTTAGAGTTCCAAATTCATCTATCTGTATAGGAGAGAACAGAGGGAAACCTAAATATAAAATTGCTACTGTACACGAACGCTTCAACCTAGAAGAACTACATTTGGTGAGCCACGTGGCATTTGTGTACTGATCAGTAGCAACAAGTATCATCAATATTGAGTGAAAAAATATTTGCTGGTATTTCGGAAAATCGTTATTTCTTAGAAGCTTGGCAACCCCTCTCAATGAAAGTGCTTTTCCACAGTCTGTGCCTATGGCTACTTGAAGAGGAAACAAACCATAGAGACAAAACTGAGAACTCCTTTATTTTGTCAAGTTTCAAAGAGCTACTACAAACCATGTTGGATTTAGAGTTCCAAATTCATCTACCTATATAGGAGAGAACAGAGAGAAACCTAAATATAAAAACTGCTACTGTAGACGAAAGCTTCAACCTAGAAGAACAAAATTTGGTAAGCCAAGTGGGATTTGTGTACTGATCATTACCACCAAGTATCCTCAAGATTGGGTGAAAAAAATATTTGCTGGTATTTCGGAAACTCGTTATTTCTTAGAAGCTTGGCAACCCCTCTCAATGAAAGTGCTTTTCCACAGTCTGTGCCTAGGGCTACTTGAAGAGGAAACAAACCACAGAGACAAATCTGAGAACTCCTTTATTTTGTCAAGTTTCAAAGAGCTACTACAAACCATGTTGGATTTAGAGATCCAAATTCATCTATCTATATAGGAGAGAACAGAGGGAAACCTAAATATAAAAACTGCTATTGTAGACGAAAGCTTCAAACTAGAAGAACAAAACTTCGTAAGCCAAGTGGGATTTGTGTACTGATCATTACCACCAAGAATCATGAAATTTGGGTGAAAAAATATTTGCTGGTATTTCGGAAACTCGTTATTTCTTAGAAGCTTGGCAACCCCTCTCAATGAAAGTGCTTTTCCAAGGTCTGTGCCTAGGGTTACTTGAAGAGGAAACAAACCATAGAGACAAAACTGAGAACTCCTTTATTTTGTCAAGTTTCAAAGAGCTACTACAAACCATGTTGGATTTAGAGTTCCAAATTCATCTATCTATATAGGAGAGAACAGAGAGAAACCTAAATATAAAAACTGCTACTGTAGACGAACGCTTCAACCTAGAAGAACAAAATTTGTGGAGCCAAGTGGGATTTGTGAACTGATCATTACCACGAAGTATCATCAAGATTGGGTGAAAAAATATTTGCTGGTATTTTGGAAACTCGTTATTTCTTAGAAGCTTGGCAACCCTTCTCAATGAAAGTGCTTTCCACAGTCTGAGCCTAGGGCTACTTTAAGAGGAAACAAACCATAGAGAGAAAACTGAGACCTCCTTTATTTTGTCAAGTTTCAAAGAGCTACTAGAAACCATGTTGGATTTAGAGTTCCAAATTCATCTATCTATATATGAGAGAACAGAGGGAAAGCTAAATATTAAAACTGCTACTGTAGACGAACGCTTCAACCTAGAAGACCAAAATTTGGTAAGCCAAGTGGGATTTGTGTACTGATCATTACCACCAAGTATCATCAAGATTGGGTGAAAAAATATTTGCTGGTATTTCGGAAACTCGTTATTTCTTAGAAGCTTGGCAACCCCTCTCAATGAAAGTGCTTTTCCACAGTCTGTGCCTAGGGCTACTTGAAGAGGAAACAAACCATAGAGACAAATCTGAGAACTCCTTTATTTTGTCAAGTTTCAAAGAGCTACTACAAACCATGTTGGATTTAGAGTTCCAAATTCATCTACCTATATAGGGTAGAACAGAGAGAAACTTAAATATAAAAACTGCTACTGTAGACGAACGCTTCAACCTAGAAGAACAAAATTTGGTGAGGCAAGTGGGATTTGTGTACTGATCACTACCACCAAGTATCATCAAGATTGGGTGAAGAAATATTTGCTGGTATTTCGGAAACTCGTTATTTCTTAGAAGCTAGGCAACCAATCTCAATGAAAGTGCTTTCCACAGTCTGTGCCTAGGGCTACTTGAAGAGGAAACAAACCATAGAGACAAATCTGAGAACTCCTTTATTTTGTCAAGTTTCAAAGAGCTACTACAAACCATGTTGGATTTAGAGTTCCAAATTCATCTATCTATATATGAGAGAACAGAGTGAAACCTAAATATAAAAACTGCTACTGTAGACGAACGCTTCAACCTAGAAGAACAGAATTTAGTGAGCCAAGTGGGATTTCTGTACTGATCAGGACCACCAAGTATCATCAAGATTGGGTGAAATAATATTTGATGGTATTTCGGAAACTCGTTATTTCTTAGAAGCTTGGGAACCCCTCTCAATGAAAGTGCTTTTCCACAGTCTGTGCCTAGGGCTACTTGAAGAGGAAACAAACCATAGAGACAAATCTGAGAACTCCTTTATTTTGTCAAGTTTCAAAGAGCTACTACAAACCATGTTGGATTTAGTGTTCCAAATTCATCTATCTATATAGGAGAGAACAAAGAGAAACCTAAATATAAAAACTGCTACTGTAGACGAACGCTTCAACCTAGAAGACCAAAATTTGGTGAGCCAAGTGGGATTTGTATACTGATCATTACCACCAAGTATCATCAAGATTGGGTGAAAAAATATTTGCTGGTATTTCGGAAACTCGTTATTTCTAAGAAGCTTGGCAACCCCTCTCAATGAAAGTGCTTTCCACAGTCTGTGCGTAGGGCTACTTTAAGAGGAAACAATCCATAGAGACAAAACTGAGAACTCCTTTATTTTGTCAAGTTTCAAAGAGCTGCTACAAACCATGTTGGATTTAGAGTTCCAAATTCATCTATCTATATATGAGAGAACAGAGGGAAACCTAAATATAAAAACTGCTACTGTAGACGAACGCTTCAACGTAGAAGAACTAAATTTGGTGAGCCAAGTGGGATTTGTGTACTGATCATTACCACAAAGTATCAACAAGATTGTGTGAAAAAATATTTGCTGGTATTTCGGAAACGCGTTATTTCTTAGAAGCTTGGCAACCCATCTCAATGAAAGTGCTTTCCACAGTCTGTGCCTAGGGCTACTTGAAGAGGAAACAATCCATAGAGACAAAACTGAGAACTCCTTTATTTTGTCAAGTTTCAAAGAGCTACTACAAACCATGTTGTATTTAGAGTTCCAAATTCATCTATCTATATATGAGAGAACAGAGGGAAACCTAAATATAAAAACTGCTACTGTACACGAACGCTTCAACCTAGAAGAACAAAATTTGTTGAACCAAGTGGGATATGTGTACTGATCATGACCACTAAGTATCATCAAGATTGGGTGAAAAAATATTTGCTGGTATTTCGGAAACTCGTTATTTCTTAGAAGCTTGGGAACCCCTCTCAATGAAAGTGCTTTTCCACAGTCTGTGCCTAGGGCTACTTGAAGAGGAAACAAACCTTAGAGACAAATCAGAGAACTCCTTTATTTTGTCAAGTTTCAAAGAGCTACTACAAACCATGTTGGATTTAGAGTTCCAAATTCATCTATCTATATAGGAGAGAACAGAGAGAAACCTAAATATAAAAACTGCTACTGTAGACGAATGCTTCAACCTAGAAGAACAAAATTTGGTGAGCCAAGTAGGATTTGTGTACTGATCATTACCACCAAGTATCAACAAGATTGTGTTAAAAAATATTTGCTGGTATTTCGGAAACTCGTTATTTCTTAGAAGCTTGGCAACCCATCTCAATGAAAGTGCTTTCCACAGTCTGTGCCTAGGGCTACTTGAAGAGGAAACAAATCATAGAGACAAAACTGAGAACACCTTTATTTTGTCAAGTTTCAAAGAGCTACTACAAACCATGTTGGATTTAGAGTTCCAAATTCATCTATCTATATAGGAGAGAACAGAGGAGAACCTAGATATAAAAACTGCTACTGTAGACGAACGCTTCAACCTAGAAGAACAAAATTTGGTGAGCCAAGTGGGATTGGTGTACTGATCATTACCACCAAGTATCATCAAGATTGGGTGAAAAAATATTTGCTGGTATTTCGGAAACTCGTTATTTCTTAGAAGCTTGGGAACCCCTCTCAATGTAAGTGCTTTTCTCAGTCTGTGCCTAGGTCTACTTGAAGAGGAAACAAACCATAGAGACAAATCTGAGAACTCCTTTATTTTGTCAAGTTTCAAAGAGCTACTACAAACCATGTTGGATTTAGAGTTCCAAATTCATCTATCTATATATGAGAGAACAGAGTGAAACCTAAATATAAAAACTGCTACTGTAGACGAACGCTTCAACGTAGAAGAACAGAATTTAGTGAGCCAAGTGGGATTTCTGTACTGATCAGGACCACCAAGTATCATCAAGATTGGGTGAAAAAATATTTGATGGTATTTCGGAAACTCGTTATTTCGTAGAAGCTTGGGAACCCCTCTCAATGAAAGTGCTTTTCCACAGTCTGTGCCTAGGGCTACTTGAAGAGGAAACAAACCATAGAGACAAATCTGAGAACTCCTTTATTTTGTCAAGTTTCAAAGAGCTACTACAAACCATGTTGGATTTAGTGTTCCAAATTCATCTATCTATATAGGAGAGAACAAAGAGAAACCTAAATATAAAAACTGCTACTGTAGACGAACGCTTCAACCTAGAAGACCAAAATTTGGTGAGCCAAGTGGGATTTGTATACTGATCATTACCACCAAGTATCATCAAGATTGGGTGAAAAAATATTTGCTGGTATTTCGGAAACTCGTTATTTCTAAGAAGCTTGGCAACCCCTCTCAATGAAAGTGCTTTCCACAGTCTGTGCGTAGGGCTACTTTAAGAGGAAACAATCCATAGAGACAAAACTGAGAACTCCTTTATTTTGTCAAGTTTCAAAGAGCTTCCACAAACCATGTTGGATTTAGAGTTCCAAATTCATCTATCTATATATGAGAGAACAGAGGGAAACCTAAATATAAAAACTGCTACTGTAGACGAACGCTTCAACTCAGAAGAACTAAATTTGGTGAGCCAAGTGGGATTTGTGTACTGATCATTACCACAAAGTATCAACAAGATTGTGTGAAAAAATATTTGCTGGTATTTCGGAAACGCGTTATTTCTTAGAAGCTTGGCAACCCATCTCAATGAAAGTGCTTTCCACAGTCTGTGCCTAGTGCTACTTGAAGAGGAAACAATCCATAGAGACAAAACTGAGAACTCCTTTATTTTGTCAAGTTTCAAAGAGCTACTACAAACCATGTTGGATTTAGAGTTCCAAATTCATCTATCTATATATGAGAGAACAGAGTGAAACCTAAATATAAAAACTTCTACTGTAGGCGAACGCTTCAACCTAGAAGAACAAAATTTGTTGAGCCAAGTGGGATTTGTGTACTGATCATGACCACTAAGTATCATCAAGATTGGGTGAAAAAATATTTGCTGGTATTTCGGAAACTCGTTATTTCTTAGAAGCTTGGGAACCCCTCTCAATGAAAGTGCGTTTCCACAGTCTGTGCCTAGGGCTACTTGAAGAGGAAACAAACCATAGAGACAAATCAGAGAACTCCTTTATTTTGTCAAGTTTCAAAGAGCTACTACAAACCATGTTGGATTTAGAGTTCCAAATACATCTATCTATATAGGAGAGAACAGAGAGAAACCTAAATATAAAAACTGCTACTGTAGACGAACGCTTCAAACTAGAAGACCAAAATTTGGTGAGCCAAGTGGGATTTGTATACTGATCATTACCACCAAGTATCAACAAGATTGTGTGAAAAAATATTTGCTGGTATTTCGGAAACTCGTTATTTCTTAGAAGCTTGGCAACCCCTCTCAATGAAAGTCTTTTTCAACGTCTGTGCCTAGGGCTACTTTAAGAGGAAACAAACCATAGAGACAAAATTGTGAACTCCTTTATTTAGTCAGGTTTCAAAGAGCTACTACAAACCATGTTGGATTTAGAGTTCCAAATTCATCTATCTATATAGGAGAGAACAGAGGGAAACCTAAATATAAAAACTGCTACTGTACATGAACGCTTCAACCTAGAAGAACTAAATTTGGTGAGCCAAGTGGGTTTTGTGTACTGATCATTACCACCAAGTATCAACAAGATTGTGTGAAAAAATATTTGCTGGTATTTCGGAACTCGTTATTTCTTAGAAGCTTGGCAACCCATCTCAATGAAAGTGCTTTCTACAGTCTGTGCCTAGGGCTACTTGAAGAGGAACAATCCATAGAGACAAAACTGAGAACTCCTTTATTTTGTCAAGTTTCAAAGAGCTGCTACAAACCATGTTCGATTTAGAGTTCCAAATTCATCTATCTATATATGAGAGAACAGAGAGAAACCTAAATATAAAAACTGCTACTGTAGACGAACGCTTCAACCTAGAAGAACAAAATTTGGTGAGCCAAGTGGGATTTGTGTACTGATCATTACCACCAAGTATCATCAAGATTGGGTGAAAAAATATTTGCTGGTATTTCGGAAAACTCGTTATTTCTAAAAAGCTTGGCAACCCCTCTCAATGAAAGTGCTTTCCACAGTCTGTGCTTAGGGGTACTTTAAGAGGAAACTATCCATAGAGACAAATCTGAGAACTCCTTTATTTTGTCAAGTTTTCAAAGAGCTACTACAAACCATGTTGGATTTAGAGTTCCAAAATTCATCCTATCTGTATAGGAGAGAACAGAGGGAAACCTAAAATATAAAATTGCTACTGTACACGAACGCTTCAACCTAGAAGAACTACATTTGGTGAGCCAAGTGGCATTTGTGTACTGATCAGTAGCACAAGTATCATCAATATTGAGTGAAAAATATTTGCTGGTATTTCGGAAAATCGTTATTTCTTAGAAGCTGGCAACCCCTCTCAATGAAAGTGCTTTTCCACAGTCTGTGCTATGGCTACTTGAAGAGGAAACAAACCATAGAGACAAAACTGAGAACTCCTTTATTTTGTCAAGTTTCAAGAGCTACTACAAACCATGTTGGATTTAGAGTTCCAAATTCATCTACCTATATAGGAGAGAACAGAGAGAAACCTAAATATAAAAACTGCACTGAGACGAACGCTTCAACCTAGAAGAACAAAATTTGGTAAGCCAAGTGGGATTTGTGTACTGATCATTACCACCAAGTATCCTCAAGATTGGGTGAAAAAATATTTGCTGGTATTTCGGAAACTCGTTATTTATTAGAAGCTTGGCAACCCCTCTCAATGAAAGTGCTATTCCACAGTCTGTGCCTAGGGCTACATGAAGAGGAAACAAACCACAGAGACAAATCTGAGAACTCCTTTATTTTGTCAAGTTCAAAGAGCTACTACAAACCATGTTGGATTTAGAGATCCAAATTCATCTATCTATATTAGGAGAGAACAGAGGGAAAACCTAAATATAAAAAAAACTGCTATTGTAGACCGAAAGCTTCAAACTAGAAGAACAAAAATTCGTAAGCCAAGTGGGGATTTATTACCACCAAGAATCATGAAATTTGGGTGAAAAAATATTTGCTGGTATTTCGGAAACTCGTTATTTCTTAGAAGCTTGGCAACCCCTCTCAATGAAAGTGCTTTTCCAAGGTCTGTGCCTAGGGTTACTTGAAGAGGAAACAAACCATAGAGACAAAACTGAGAACTCCTTTATTTTGTCAAGTTTCAAAGAGCTACTACAAACCATGTTGGATTTAGAGTTCCAAATTCAGCTATCTATATAGGAGAGAACAGAGAGAAACCTAAATATAAAAACTGCTACTGTAGACGAACGCTTCAACCTAGAAGAACAAAATTTGTTGAGCCAAGTGGTATTTGTGAACTGATCATTACCACGAAGTATCATCAAGATTGGGTGAAAAAATATTTGCTGGTATTTCAGAAACTCGTTATTTCTTAGAAGCTTGGCAACCCTTCTCAATGAAAGTGCTTTCCACAGTCTGAGCCTAGGGCTACTTTAAGAGGAAACAAACCATAGAGAGAAAACTGAGACCTCCTTTATTTTGTCAAGTTTCAAAGAGCTACTAGAAACCATGTTGGATTTAGAGTTCCAAATTCATCTATCTATGTATGAGAGAACAGAGGGAAAGCTAAATATTAAAACTGCTACTGTAGACGAACGCTTCAACCTAGAAGACCAAAATTTGGTAAGCCAAGTGGGATTTGTGTACTGATCATTACCACCAAGTATCATCAAGATTGGGTGAAAAAATATTTGCTGGTATTTCGGAAACTCGTTATTTCTTAGAAGCTTGGCAACCCCTCTCAATGAAAGTGCTTTTCCACAGTCTGTGCCTAGGGCTACTTGAAGAGGAAACAAACCATAGAGACAAATCTGAGAACTCCTTTATTTTTTCAAGTTTCAAAGAGCTACTACAAACCATGTTGGATTTAGAGTTCCAAATTCATCTACCTATATAGGAGAGAACAGAGAGAAACTTAAATATAAAAACTGCTACTGTAGACGAACGCTTCAACCTAGAAGAACAAAATTTGGTGAGGCAAGTGGGATTTGTGTACTGATCACTACCACCAAGTATCATCAAGATTGGGTGAAGAAATATTTGCTGGTATTTCGGAAACTCGTTATTTCTTAGAAGCTAGGCAACCAATCTCAATGAAAGTGCTTTCCACAGTCTGTGCCTAGGGCTACTTGAAGAGGAAACAAACCATAGAGACAAAACTGAGAACTCCTTTATTTTGTCAAGTTTCAAAGAGCTACTACAAACCATGTTGGATTTAGAGTTCCAAATTCATCTATCTATATAGGAGAGAACAGAGGGAAACCTAAATATAAAAATTGCTACTGTACACGAATGCTTCATCCTAGATGAACAAAAATTGGTTAGCCAAGTGGGATTTGTGTGCTGATCATTAATACCAAGTATCATCAAGTTTGGGTGAAAAAATATTTGCTGGTATTTCGGAATCTCGATATTTCTTAGAAGCTTGGCAAACCATCTCAATGAAAGTGCTTTTCCACAGTCTGTTCCTAGGGCTACTTGAAGAGGAAACAAACCAGAGAGAAAAAACTGAGATCACCATTATTTTGTCAAGTTTCAAAGAGCTACTACAAACCATGTTGGATTTAGAGTTCCAAATTCATCTATCTGTATAGGAGAGAACAGATTGAAACCTAAATATAAAAACTGCTACTGTACACGAACGCTTCAACCTAGAAGAACTAAATTTGGTGAGGTAAGTGGGATTTGTGTACTGATCATTAGCAACAAGTATCATCAAGATTGGGTGAAAAAATATTTGCTGGTATTTCGGAAACTCGTTATTTCTTAGAAGCTTGGCAACCCCTCTCAATGAAAGTGCTTTTCCACAGTCTGTGCCTAGGGCTACTTGAAGAGGAAACAAACCATAGAGACAAAACTGAGAACTCCTTTATTTTGTCAAGTTTCAAGGAGCTACTACAAAGCATGTTGTTTTTAGAGTTCCAAATTCATCTATCTATATGGGAGAGAACAGAGGGAAACCTAAATATAAAAACTGCTACTGTAGATGAACGCTTCAACATAGAAGAACAAAATTTGGTAAGCCAAGTGGGATTTGTGTACTGATCATTACCACCAAGTATCATCAAGATTGGGTGAAAAAATATTTGCTGGTATTTCGGAAACTCGTTATTTCTTAGAAGCTTGGCAACCCATCTCAATGAAAGTGCTTTCCACAGTCTGTGCCTAGGGCTACTTTAAGAGGAAACAAACCATAGAGACAAATCTGAGAACTCCTTTATTTTGTCAAGTTTCAAAGAGCTACTACAAACCATGTTGGATTTAGAGTTCCAAATTCATCTATCTATATAGGAGAGAATAGAGGGAAACCTAAATATAAAAACTGCTACTGTAGACGAACGCTTCAACCTAGAAGAACAAAATTTGGTGAGCCAAGTGGGATTTGTGTACTGATCATTACCACAAAGTATCATCAAGATTGGGTGAAAAAATATTTGCTGGTATTTAGGAAACTCGTTATTTCTTAGAAGATTGGCAACCGCTCTCAATGAAAGTGCTTTTCCACAGTCTGTGCCTAGGGCTACTTGAAGAGGAAACAAACCATAGAGACATCTGAGAACTCCTTTATTTTGTCAAGTTTCAAAGAGCTACTACAAACCATGTTGGATTTAGAGTTCCAAATTCATCTATCTATATAGGAGAGAACAGAGGGAAACCTAAATATAAAAACTGCTACTGTACGCGAACGCTTCAACCTAGAAAAACTAAATTTGGTGAGCCAAGTGGGATTAGTGTACTGATCATTACCACCAAGTATCAACAAGATGGTGTGTAAAAATATTTGCTGGTATTTCGGAAACGCGTTATTTCTTAGAAGCTTGGCAACCCTTCTCAATGAAAGTGCTTTCCACAGTCTGTGCCTAGGGCTACTTGAAGAGGAAACAATCCATAGAGACAAAACTGAGAACTCCTTTATTTTGTCAAGTTTCAAAGAGCTACTACAAACCATGTTGGATTTAGCTTTCCAAATTCATCTATCTATATATGAGAGAACAGAGTGAAACCTAAATATAAAAACTGCTACTGTAGACGAACGCTTCAACCAAGAAGAACAAAATTTGTTGAGCCAAGAGGGATTTGTGTACTGATCATGACCACTAAGTATCATCAAGATTGGGTGAAAAAATATTTGCTGGTATTTCGGAAACTCGTTATTTCTTAGAAGCTTGGGAACCCCTCTCAATGAAAGTGCTTTTCCACAGTCTGTGCCTAGGGCTACTTGAAGAGGAAGCAAACCATAGAGACAAATCAGAGAACTCCTTTATTTTGTCAAGTTTCAAAGAGCTACTACAAACCATGTTGGATTTAGAGTTCCAAATTCATCTATCTATATAGGAGAGAACAGAGAGAAACCTAAATATAAAAACTGCTACTGTAGACGAACGCTTCAAACTAGAAGACCAAAATTTGGTGAGCCAAGTGGGATTTGTATACTGATCATTACCACCAAGTATCAACAAGATTGTGTGAAAAAATATTTGCTGGTATTTCGGAAACTCGTTATTTCTTAGAAGCTTGGCAACCCATCTCAATGAAAGTGCTTTCCACAATCTGTGCCTAGGGCTACTTTAAGAGGAAACAAACCATAGAGACAAATCTGAGAACTCCTTTATTTTGTCAAGTTTCAAAGAGCTACTACAAACCATGTTGGATTTAGAGTTCCAAATTCATCTATCTATATATGAGAGAACAGAGTGAAACCTAAATATAAAAACTGCTACTGTACATGAACGCTTCAACCTAGAAGAACTAAATTTGGTGAGCCAAGTGGGATTTTTGTACTGATCATTACGACGAAGTATCAACAAGATTGTGTGAAAAAATATTTGCTGGTATTTCGGAAACTCGTTATTTCTTAGAAGCTTGGCAACCCATCTCAATGAAAGTGCTTTCCACAGTCTCTGCCTAGGGCTACTTGAAGAGAAACAATCCATAGAGACAAAACTGAGAACTCCTTTATTTTGTCAAGTTTCAAAGAGCTGCTACAAACCATGTTGGATTTAGAGTTCCAAATTGATCTATTTATGGGAGAGAACAGAGGGAAACCTAAATATAAAAACTGCTACTGTAGACGAACGCTACAACCTAGAAGAACAAAATTTGGTAAGCCAAGTGGGATTTGTGTACTGATCATTACCACCAAGTATCATCAAGATTGGGTCAAAAAATATTTGCTGGTATTTTGAAAACTCGTTGTTTCTTAGAAGCTTGGCAACCCCTCTCAATGAAAGTGCTTTTCCACAGTCTGTGCCTAGGGCTGCTTGAAGAGGAAACAAACCATAGAGACAAATCTGAGAACTCCTTTATTTTGTCAAGTTTCAAAGAGCTACTACAAACCATGTTGGATTTAGAGTTCCAAATTCATCTACCTATATAGGAGAGAACAGAGAGAAACCTAAATATAAAAACTGATACTGTAGACGAACGCTTCAACCTAGAAGAACAAAATTTGGTGAGGCAAGTGGGATTTGTGTACTGATCACTACCACCAAGTATCATCAAGATTGGGTGAAGAAATATTTGCTGGTATTTCGGAAACTCATTATTTCTTAGAAGCTAGGCAACCAATCTCAATGAAAGTGCTTTCCACAGTCTGTGCCTAGGGCTACTTGAAGAGGAAACAAACCATAGAGACAAAATTAAGAACTCCTTTATTTTTTCAAGTTTCAAAGAGCTACTACAAACCATGTTGAATTTAGAGTTCCAAATTCATCTATCTATATAGGAGAGAGCAGAGGGAAACCTAAATATAAAAACTCCTACTGTACACGAACGCTTCAACCTTGAAACTAAATTTGGTGAGCCAAGTGGGATTTGTGTACTGATCATTAGCAGCAAGTATCATCAAGATTGGGTGAAAATATATTTGCTGGTATTTCGGAAACTCGTTATTTCTTAGATGCTTGGCAACCCCTCTCAATGAAAGTGCTTTTCCACAGTCTGTGCCTAGGGCTACTTGAAGAGGAAACAAACCATAGAGACAAAACTGAGAACTCCTTTATTTTGTCAATTTTCAAGGAGCTACTACAAAGCATGTTGGATTTAGAGTTCCAAATTCATCTATCTATATGGGAGAGAACAGAGGAAAACCTAAATATAAAAACTGCTACTGTACACGAACGCTTTAACCTAGAAGAACTAAATTTGGTGAGCCAAAAGAGATTTGTGCACTGATCATTACCACCAAGTATCATCAAGAGTGGGTGAAAAAATATTTGCTAGTATTTCGGAAACTCGTTATTTCTTAGAAGCTTGGCAACCCATCTAAATGAAAGTGCTTTCACAGTCTGTGCCTAGGGCTACTTTAAGAGGAAACAAACCATAGAGACAAAACTGAGAACTCCTTTATTTTGTCAAGTTTCAAAGAGCTACTACAAACCAAGTTGGATTTAGAGTTCCGAATTCATCTATCTATATAGGAGAGAACAGAGGGAAACCTAAATATAAAAACTGCTACTGTACACGAATGCTTCATCCTAGATGAACAAAAATTGGTTAGCCAAGTGGGATTTGTGTACTGATCATTAGCAACAAGTATCATCAAGATTGGGTGAAAAAATATTTGCTGGTATTTCGGAAACTCGTTATTTCTTAGAAGCTTGGCAACGCCTCTCAATGAAAGTGCTTTTCCACAATCTGTGCCTAGGGCTACTTGAAGAGGAAACAAACTATAGAGACAAAACTGAGAACTCCTTTATTTTGTCAAGTTTCAAGGAGCTACTACAAAGCATGTTGGATTCAGAGTTCCAAATTCATCTATCTATATAGTAGAGAACAGAGGGAAACCTAAATATAAAAACTGCTACTGTAGATGAACGATTCAACATAGAAGAACAAAATTTGGTAAGCCAAGTGGGATTTGTGTACTGATCATTACCACCAAGTATCATCAAGATTGGGTGAAAAAATATTTGCTGGTATTTCGGAAACTCGTTATTTCTTAGAAGCTTGGCAACCCATCTCAATGAAAGTGCTTTCCACAGTCTGTGCCTAGGGCTACTTTAAGAGGAAACAAACCATAGAGACAAATCTGAGAACTCCTTTATTTTGTCAAGTTTCAAAGAGCTACTACAAACCATGTTGGATTTAGAGTTCCAAATTCATCTATCTATATAGGAGAGAATAGAGGGAAACCTAAATATAAAAACTGCTACTGTAGACGAACGCTTCAACCTAGAAGAACAAAATTTGGTGAGCCAAGTGGGATTTGTGTACTGATCATTACCACAAAGTATCATCAAGATTGGGTGAAAAAATATTTGCTGGTATTTAGGAAACTCGTTATTTCTTAGAAGATTGGCAACCGCTCTCAATGAAAGTGCTTTTCCACAGTCTGTGCCTAGGGCTACTTGAAGAGGAAACAAACCATAGAGACATCTGAGAACTCCTTTATTTTGTCAAGTTTCAAAGAGCTACTACAAACCATGTTGGATTTAGAGTTCCAAATTCATCTATCTATATAGGAGAGAACAGAGGGAAACCTAAATATAAAAACTGCTACTGTACGCGAACGCTTCAACCTAGAAAAACTAAATTTGGTGAGCCAAGTGGGATTAGTGTACTGATCATTACCACCAAGTATCAACAAGATGGTGTGTAAAAATATTTGCTGGTATTTCGGAAACGCGTTATTTCTTAGAAGCTTGGCAACCCTTCTCAATGAAAGTGCTTTCCACAGTCTGTGCCTAGGGCTACTTGAAGAGGAAACAATCCATAGAGACAAAACTGAGAACTCCTTTATTTTGTCAAGTTTCAAAGAGCTACTACAAACCATGTTGGATTTAGCTTTCCAAATTCATCTATCTATATATGAGAGAACAGAGTGAAACCTAAATATAAAAACTGCTACTGTAGACGAACGCTTCAACCAAGAAGAACAAAATTTGTTGAGCCAAGAGGGATTTGTGTACTGATCATGACCACTAAGTATCATCAAGATTGGGTGAAAAAATATTTGCTGGTATTTCGGAAACTCGTTATTTCTTAGAAGCTTGGGAACCCCTCTCAATGAAAGTGCTTTTCCACAGTCTGTGCCTAGGGCTACTTGAAGAGGAAGCAAACCATAGAGACAAATCAGAGAACTCCTTTATTTTGTCAAGTTTCAAAGAGCTACTACAAACCATGTTGGATTTAGAGTTCCAAATTCATCTATCTATATAGGAGAGAACAGAGAGAAACCTAAATATAAAAACTGCTACTGTAGACGAACGCTTCAAACTAGAAGACCAAAATTTGGTGAGCCAAGTGGGATTTGTATACTGATCATTACCACCAAGTATCAACAAGATTGTGTGAAAAAATATTTGCTGGTATTTCGGAAACTCGTTATTTCTTAGAAGCTTGGCAACCCATCTCAATGAAAGTGCTTTCCACAATCTGTGCCTAGGGCTACTTTAAGAGGAAACAAACCATAGAGACAAATCTGAGAACTCCTTTATTTTGTCAAGTTTCAAAGAGCTACTACAAACCATGTTGGATTTAGAGTTCCAAATTCATCTATCTATATATGAGAGAACAGAGTGAAACCTAAATATAAAAACTGCTACTGTACATGAACGCTTCAACCTAGAAGAACTAAATTTGGTGAGCCAAGTGGGATTTTTGTACTGATCATTACGACGAAGTATCAACAAGATTGTGTGAAAAAATATTTGCTGGTATTTCGGAAACTCGTTATTTCTTAGAAGCTTGGCAACCCATCTCAATGAAAGTGCTTTCCACAGTCTCTGCCTAGGGCTACTTGAAGAGAAACAATCCATAGAGACAAAACTGAGAACTCCTTTATTTTGTCAAGTTTCAAAGAGCTGCTACAAACCATGTTGGATTTAGAGTTCCAAATTGATCTATTTATGGGAGAGAACAGAGGGAAACCTAAATATAAAAACTGCTACTGTAGACGAACGCTACAACCTAGAAGAACAAAATTTGGTAAGCCAAGTGGGATTTGTGTACTGATCATTACCACCAAGTATCATCAAGATTGGGTCAAAAAATATTTGCTGGTATTTTGAAAACTCGTTGTTTCTTAGAAGCTTGGCAACCCCTCTCAATGAAAGTGCTTTTCCACAGTCTGTGCCTAGGGCTGCTTGAAGAGGAAACAAACCATAGAGACAAATCTGAGAACTCCTTTATTTTGTCAAGTTTCAAAGAGCTACTACAAACCATGTTGGATTTAGAGTTCCAAATTCATCTACCTATATAGGAGAGAACAGAGAGAAACCTAAATATAAAAACTGATACTGTAGACGAACGCTTCAACCTAGAAGAACAAAATTTGGTGAGGCAAGTGGGATTTGTGTACTGATCACTACCACCAAGTATCATCAAGATTGGGTGAAGAAATATTTGCTGGTATTTCGGAAACTCATTATTTCTTAGAAGCTAGGCAACCAATCTCAATGAAAGTGCTTTCCACAGTCTGTGCCTAGGGCTACTTGAAGAGGAAACAAACCATAGAGACAAAATTAAGAACTCCTTTATTTTTTCAAGTTTCAAAGAGCTACTACAAACCATGTTGAATTTAGAGTTCCAAATTCATCTATCTATATAGGAGAGAGCAGAGGGAAACCTAAATATAAAAACTCCTACTGTACACGAACGCTTCAACCTTGAAACTAAATTTGGTGAGCCAAGTGGGATTTGTGTACTGATCATTAGCAGCAAGTATCATCAAGATTGGGTGAAAATATATTTGCTGGTATTTCGGAAACTCGTTATTTCTTAGATGCTTGGCAACCCCTCTCAATGAAAGTGCTTTTCCACAGTCTGTGCCTAGGGCTACTTGAAGAGGAAACAAACCATAGAGACAAAACTGAGAACTCCTTTATTTTGTCAATTTTCAAGGAGCTACTACAAAGCATGTTGGATTTAGAGTTCCAAATTCATCTATCTATATGGGAGAGAACAGAGGAAAACCTAAATATAAAAACTGCTACTGTACACGAACGCTTTAACCTAGAAGAACTAAATTTGGTGAGCCAAAAGAGATTTGTGCACTGATCATTACCACCAAGTATCATCAAGAGTGGGTGAAAAAATATTTGCTAGTATTTCGGAAACTCGTTATTTCTTAGAAGCTTGGCAACCCATCTAAATGAAAGTGCTTTCACAGTCTGTGCCTAGGGCTACTTTAAGAGGAAACAAACCATAGAGACAAAACTGAGAACTCCTTTATTTTGTCAAGTTTCAAAGAGCTACTACAAACCAAGTTGGATTTAGAGTTCCGAATTCATCTATCTATATAGGAGAGAACAGAGGGAAACCTAAATATAAAAACTGCTACTGTACACGAATGCTTCATCCTAGATGAACAAAAATTGGTTAGCCAAGTGGGATTTGTGTACTGATCATTAGCAACAAGTATCATCAAGATTGGGTGAAAAAATATTTGCTGGTATTTCGGAAACTCGTTATTTCTTAGAAGCTTGGCAACGCCTCTCAATGAAAGTGCTTTTCCACAATCTGTGCCTAGGGCTACTTGAAGAGGAAACAAACTATAGAGACAAAACTGAGAACTCCTTTATTTTGTCAAGTTTCAAGGAGCTACTACAAAGCATGTTGGATTCAGAGTTCCAAATTCATCTATCTATATAGTAGAGAACAGAGGGAAACCTAAATATAAAAACTGCTACTGTAGATGAACGATTCAACATAGAAGAACAAAATTTGGTAAGCCAAGTGGGATTTGTGTACTGATCATTACCACCAAGTATCATCAAGATTGGGTGAAAAAATATTTGCTGGTATTTCGGAAACTCGTTATTTCTTAGAAGCTTGGCAACCACTCTCAATGAAAGTGCTTTTCCACAGTCTGTGCCTGGGGCTACTTGAAGAGGAAACAAACCATAGAGACAAATCTGAGAACTCCTTTATTTTGTCAAGTTTCAAAGAGCTACTACAAACCATGTTGGATTTAGAGTTCCAAATTCATCTATCTATATAGTAGAGAACAGAGAGAAACCTAAATATAAAAACTGCTACTGTACACGAACACTTCAACCTAGAAGAACTAAATTTGGTGAGCCAAGTGGGATTTGTTTACTGATCATTACAACCAAGTATCAACAAGATTGTGTGAAAAATATTTGCTGGTATTTCGGAAACTCGTTATTTCTTAGAAGCTTGACAACCCATCTCAATGAAAGTGCTTTCCACAGTCTGTGCCTAGGGCTACTTTAAAAGGAAACAAACCATAGAGACAAAATTGAGAACTCCTTTATTTTGCCAAGTTTCAAAGAGCTACTACAAACCATGTTGGATTTAGAGTTCCAAATTCATCTATCTATATAGGAGAGAACAGAGGGAAACCTAAATATAAAAACTCCTTCTGTACACGAACGCTTCAACCTTGAAGAACTAAATTTGGTGAGCCAAGTGGGATTTGTGTACTGATCATTAGCAGCAAGTATCATCAAGATTGGGTGAAAAAATATTTGCTGTTATTTCGGAAACTCGTTATTTCTTAGATGCTTGGCAACCCCTCTCAATGAAAGTGCTTTTCCACAGTCTGTGCCTAGGGCTAATTGAAGAGGAAACAAACCATAGAGACAAAACTGAGAACTCCTTTATTTTGTCAATTTTCAAGGAGCTACTACAAAGCATGTTGGATTTAGAGTTCCAAATTCATCTATCTATATGGGAGAGAACAGAGGGACACCTAAATATAAAAACTGCTACTGTACACGAACGCTTCAACCTAGAAGAACTAAATTTGGTGAGCCAAAAGGGATTTGTGTACTGATCATTACCACCAAGTATCATCAAGATTGGGTGAAAAATATTTGCTAGTATTTCGGAAACTCGTTATTTCTTAGAAGCTTGGCAACCCATCTCAATGAAAGTGATTTCACAGTCTGTGCCTAGGGCTACTTTAAGAGGAAACAAACCATAGAGACAAAACTGAGAACTCCTTTATTTTGTCAAGTTTCAAAGAGCTACTACAAACCATGTTGGATTTAGAGTTCCAAATTCATCTATCTATATAGGAGAGACAAGAGGGAAACCTAAATATAAATCTGATACTGTAGACGAACGCTTCAACCTAGAAGAACAAAATTTGGTGAGCCAAGTGGGATTTGTGTACTGATCATTACCACCAAGTATCATCAAGATTGGGTGAAAAAATATTTGCTGGTATTTCGGAAACTCGTGATTTCTTAGAAGATTGGCAACCGCTCTCAATGAAAGTGCTTTTCCACAGTCTGTGCATAGGGCTACTTGAAGAGGAAACAAACCATAGAGACAAATCTGAGAACTCCTTTATTTTGTCAAGTTTCAACAAGCTACTACAAACCATGTTGGATTTAGAGTTCCAAATTCATCTCTCTATATAGGAGAGAACAGAGGGAAACCTAAATATAAAAACTGCTACTGTACATGAACGCTTCAAACTAGAAGAACTAAATTTGGTGAGCCAAGTGGGTTTTGTGTACTGATCATTACCACCAAGTATCAACAAGATTGTGTGAAAAAATATTTGCTGGTATTTCTAAAACTCGTTATTTCTTAGAAGCTTGGCAACCCATCTCAATGAAAGTGCTTTCCACAGTCTCTGCCTAGGGCTACTTGAAGAGAAACAATCCATAGAGACAAAACTGAGAACTCATTTATTTTGTCAAGTTTCAAAGAGCTGCTACAAACCATGTTGTATTTAGATTCCAAATTGATCTATTTATGGGAGAGAACAGAGGGAAACCTAAATATAAAAACTGCTACTGTAGACGAACGCTTCAACCTAGAAGAACAAAATTTGGTAAGCCAAGTGGGATTTATGTACTGATCATTACCACCAAGTATCATCAAGATTGGGTCAAAAAATATTTGCTGGTATTTCGGAAACTCGTTATTTCTTAGAAGATTGGCAACCCCTCTCAATGAAAGTGCTTTTCCACAGGCTGTGCCTAGGGCTACTTGAAGAGGAAACAAACCAAAGAGACAAAACTGAGAACTCCTTTATTTTGTCAAGTTTCAAAGAGCTACTACAAACCATGTTGGATTTAGAGTTCCAAATTCATCTATCTATATAGGAGAGAACAGAGGGAAACCTAAATATAAAAACTGCTACTGTACACGAATGCTTCATCCTAGATGAACAAAAATTGGTTAGCCAAGTGGGATTTGTGTGCTGATCATTACCACCAAGTATCATCAAGTTTGGGTGAAAAAATATTTGCTGGTATTTCGTAAACTCGATATTTTTAAGAAGCTTGGCAAAGCATCTCAATGAAAGTGCTTTTCCTCAGTCTGTTCCGAGGGCTACTTGAAGAAGAAACAAACCAGAGAGACAAAACTGAGAACTACTTTATTTTTTCAAGTTTCAAAGAGCTACTACAAACCATGTTGGATTTAGAGTTCCAAATTCATCTATCTGTATAGGACAGAACAGATTGAAACCTAAATATAAAAACTGCTACTGTACACGAATACTTCATCCTAGATGAACAAAAATTGGTTAGCCAAGTGGGATTTGTGTGCTGATCATTACCACCAAGTATCATCAAGTTTGGGTGAAAAAATATTTGCTGGTATTTCGGAATCTCGATATTTCTTAGAAGCTTGGCAAACCATCTCAATGAAAGTGCTTTTCCACAGTCTGTTCCTAGGGCTACTTGAAGAGGAAACAAACCAGAGAGACAAAACTGAGAACTCCTTTATTTTGTCAATCTTCAAGGAGCTACTACAAAGCATGTTGGATTTAGAGTTCCAAATTCATCTATCTATATGGGAGAGAACAGAGGGAAACCTAAATATAAAAACTGCTACTGTACACGAACGCTTCAACCTAGAAGAACTAAATTTGGTAAGCCAAAAGGGATTTGTGTACTGATCATTACCACCAAGTATCATCATGATTGGGTGAAAAAATATTTGCTAGTATTTCGGAAACTCGTTATTTCTTAGAAGCTTGGCAACCCATCTCAATGAAAGTGCTTTCCACAGTCTGTGCCTAGGGCTACTTTAAGAGGAAACAAACCATAGAGACAAAACTGAGAACTCCTTTATTTTGTCAAGTTTCAAAGAGCTACTACAAACCATGTTGGATTTAGAGTTCCAAATTCATCTATCTATATAGGAGAGACAAGAGGGAAACCTAAATATAAAAACTGCTACTGAAGACGAACGCTTCAACCTAGAAGAACAAAATTTGGTGAGCTAAGTGGGATTTGTGTACTGATCATTACCACCAAGTATCATCAAGATTGGGTGAAAAAATATTTGCTGGTATTTCGGAAACTCGTTATTTCTTAGAAGATTGGCAACCGCTCCCAATGAAAGTGCTTTTCCACAGTCTGTGCCTAGGGCTACTTGAAGAGGAAACAAACCATAGAGACAAAACTGAGAACTCCTTTATTTTGTCAAGTTTCAAAGAGCTACTACAAACCATGTTGGATTTAGAGTTCCAAATTCATCTATCTATATAGGAGAGAACAGAGGGAAACCTAAATATAAAATCTACTACTGTACACGAATGCTTCATCCTAGATGAACAAAAATTGGTTAGCCAAGTGGGATTTGTGTGCTGATCATTACCACCAAGTATCATCAAGATTGGGTGAAAAAATATTTGCTGGTATTTCAATCTCGATATTTCTTAGAAGCTTGGCAAACCATCTCAATGAAAGTGTTTTTCCACAGTCTGTTCCTTAGGCTACTTGAAGAGGAAACAAACCAGAGAGACAAAACTGAGAACTCCTTTATTTTGTCAAGTTTCAAAGAGCTACTACAAACCATGTTGGATTTAGAGTTCAAAATTCATCTATCTGTATAGGAGAGAACAGAGGGAAACCTAAATATAAAAACTGCTACTGTAAACGAACGCTTCAACCTAGATGAAGAAAAATTGGTTAGCCAAGTGGGATTTGTGTGCTGATTATTACCACCAAGTATCATCAAGTTTGGGTGAAAAAATATTTGCTGGTATTTCGGAATCTCGATATTTCTTAGAAGCTTGGCAAACCATCTCAATGAAAGTGCTTTTCCACAGTCTGTTCCTAGGGCTACTTGAAGAGGAAACAAACTATAGAGACAAAACTGAGAACTCCTTTATTTTGTCAAGTTTCAAGGAGCTACTACAAAGCATGTTGGATTTAGAGTTCCAAATTCATCTATCTATATAGGAGAGGACAGAGGGAAACCTAAATATAAAAACTGCTACTGTAGATGAACGCTTCAACATAGAAGATCAAAATTTGGTAAGCCAAGTGGGATTTGTGTACTGATCATTACCACCAAGTATCATCAAGATTGCTTGAAAAAATATTTGCTGGTATTTCGGAAACTCGTTATTTCTTAGAAGCTTGGCAACCCCTCTCAATGAAAGTGCTTTTCCACAGTCTGTGCCTAGGGCTACTTGAAGAGGAAACCAACCATAGAGACAAATCTGAGAACTCCTTTATTTTGTCAAGTTTCAAAGAGCTACTACAAACCATGTTGGATTTAGAGTTCCAAATTCATCTATCTATATAGGAGAGAACGGAGAGAAACCTAAATATAAAAACTGCTACTGTAGACGAACGCTTCAACCTAGAATAACAAAATTTAGTGAGCCAAGTGGGATTTGTTTACTGATCGTTACCACCAAGTATCAACAAGATTGTGTGAAAAATATTTGCTGGTATTTCGGAAACTCTTTATTTCTTAGAAGCTTGACAACCCATCTCAATGAAAGTGCTTTCCACAGTCTGTGCCTAGGGCTACTTTAAAAGGAAACAAACCATAGAGACAAAACTTAGAACTCCCTTATTTTGCCAAGTTTCAAAGAGCTACTACAAACCATGTTGGATTTAGAGTTCCAAATTCATCTATCTATATATTAGAGAACAGAGGGAAACCTAAATATAAAAACACCTACTGTACACCAACGCTTCAACCTTGAAGAACTAAATTTGGTGAGCCAAGTGGGATTTGTGTACTGATCATTAGCAGCAAGTATCATCAAGATTGGGTGAAAAAATATTTGCTGGTATTTCGGAAACTCGTTATTTCTTAGAAGCTTGGCAACCCCTCTCAATGAAAGTGCTTTTCCAGAGTCTGTGCCTAGGGCTACTTGAAGAGGACACAAACCATAGAGACAAAACTGAGAACTCCTTTATTTTGTCAATTTTCAAGGAGCTACTACAAAGCATGTTGGATTTAGAGTTCCAAATTCATCTATCTACATGGGAGAGAACAGAGGGAAACCTAAATATAAAAACTGCTACTGTACACGAACGCTTCAACCTAGAAGAACTAAATTTGGTGAGCCAAAAGGGATTTGTGTACTGATCATTACCACCAAGTATCATCATGATTGGGTGAAAAAATATTTGCTAGTATTTCGGAAACTCGTTATTTCTTAGAAGCTTGGCAACCCATCTCAATGAAAGTGCTTTCCACAGTCTGTGCCTAGGGCTACTTGAAGAGGAAACAAACCATAGAGACAAAACTGAGAACTCCTTTATTTTGTCAAGTTTCAAAGAGCTACTACAAACCATGTTGGATTTAGAGTTCCAAATTCATCTATCTATATAGGAGAGACAAGAGGGAAACCTAAATATAAAAACTGCTACTGTAGACGAACGCTTCAACCTAGAAGAACAAAATTTGGTAAGCCAAGTGGGATTTGTGTACTGATCATTACCACCAAGTATCATCAAGATTGGGTCAAAAAATATTTGCTGTTATTTCGGAAACTCGTTATTTCTTAGAAGATTGGCAACCCCTCTCAATGAAAGTGCTTTCCACAGTCTGTGCCTAGGGCTACTTGAAGAGGAAACAAACCAAAGAGACAAAACTGAGAACTCCTTTATTTTGTCAAGTTTCAAAGAGCTACTACAAACCATGTTGGATTTAGAGTTCCAAATTCATCTATCTATATAGGAGAGAACAGAGGGAAACCTAAATATAAAAACTGCTACTGTACACGAATGCTTCATCCTAGATGAACAAAAATTGGTTAGCCAAGTGGGATTTGTGTGCTGATCATTACCACCAAGTATCATCAAGTTTGGGTGAAAAAATATTTGCTGGTATTTCGTAAACTACATATTTTTAAGAAGCTTGGCAAAGCATCTCAATGAAAGTGCTTTTCCACAGTCTGTTCCTAGGGCTACATGAAGAGGAAACAAACCAGAGAGACAAAACTGAGAACTACTTTATTTTGTCAAGTTTCAAAGAGCTACTACAAACCATGTTGGATTTAGAGTTCCAAATTCATCTATCTGTATAGGAGAGAACAGATTGAAACCTAAATATAAAAACTGCTACTGTACACGAATGATTCATCCTAGATGAACAAAAATTGGTTAGCCAAGTGGGATTTGTGTGCTGATCATTACCACCAAGTATCATCAAGTTTGGGTGAAAAAATATTTGCTGGTATTTCGGAATCTCGATATTTCTTAGAAGCTTGGCAAACCATCTCAATGAAAGTGCTTTTCCACAGTCTGTTCCTAGGGCTACTTGAAGAGGAAACAAACCAGAGAGACAAAACTGAGAACTCATTTATTTTGTCAAGTTTCAAAGAGCTACTACAAACCATGTTGGATTTAGAGTTCCAAATTCATCTATCTGTATAGGAGAGAACAGAGGGAAACCTAAATATAAATACTACTACTGTACACGAACGCTTCAACCTAGAAGAACTAAATTTGGTGAGCCAAGTGGGATTTGTGTACTGATCATTAGCAACAAGTATCATCAAGATTGGGTGAAAAAATATTTGCTGGTATTTCGGAAACTCGTTATTTCTTAGAAGCTTGGCAACCCCTCTCAATGAAAATGCTTTTCCACAGTCTGTGCCTAGGGCTACTTAAAGAGGAAACAAACTATAGAGACAAAACTGAGAACTCCTTTATTTTGTCAAGTTTCAAGGAGCTACTACAAAGCATGTTGGATTTAGAGTTCCAAATTCATCTATCAATATAGGAGAGAACAGAGGGAAACCTAAATATAAAAACTGCTACTGTAGATGAACGCTTCAACATAGAAGAACAAAATTTGGTGAGCCAAGTGGGATTTGTGTACTGATCATTACCACCAAGTATCAACAAGATTGTGTGAAAAATATTTGCTGGTATTTCGGAAAATCTTTATTTCTTAGAAGCTTGATAACCCATCTCAATGAAAGTGCTTTCCACAGTCTGTGCCTAGGGCTACTTTAAAAGGAAACAAACCATAGAGACAAAACTGAGAACTCCCTTATTTTGCCAAGTTTCAAAGAGCTACTACAAACCATGTTGGATTTAGAGTTCCAAATTCATCTATCTATATAGGAGAGAACAGAGGAAAACCTAAATATAAAAACTCCTACTGTACACGAACGCTTCAACCTTGAAGAACTAAATTTGGTGAGCCAAGTGGGATTTGTGTACTGATCATTACCACCAAGTATCATCAAGATTGGGTCAAAAAATATTTGCTGGTATTTCGGAAACTCGTTATTTCTTAGAAGCTTGGCTACCCCTCTCAATGAAAGTGCTTTTCCAGAGTCTGTGCCTAGGGCTACTTGAAGAGGAAACAAACCATAGAGACAAAACTGAGAACTCCTTTATTTTGTCAATTTTCAAGGAGCTACTACAAAGCATGTTGGATTTAGAGTTCAAAATTCATCTATCTATATGGGAGAGAACAGAGGGAAACCTAAATATAAAAACTGCTACTGTACACGAACGCTTCAACCTAGAAGAAATAAATTTGGTAAGCCAAAAGGGATTTGTGTACT
>NW_027517321.1:0-45425 GCF_048772815.1 Callospermophilus lateralis
GAAACCTAGCTAAATATTTTTTCACCCAATCTTGATGATACTTATAGCTAATGATCAGTACACAAATCCCACTTGGCTCACCAAATTTTGTTCTTCTAGGTTGAAGCGTTCGTCTACAGTAGCAGTTTTTATATTTAGGTTTCCCTCTGTTCTCTCCTATATAGAAAGATGAATTTGGAACTCTAAATCCAACATGGTTTGTAGTAGCTCTTTGAAACTTGACAAAATAAAGGAGTTCTCAGTTTTGTCTCTATGGTTTGTTTCTTCTTCAAGTAGCCCTAGGCACAGACTGTGGAAAAGCACTTTCATTGAGAGGGGTTGCCAAGCTTCTAAGAAATAACGAGTTTCGAAATAACAGCAAATATTTTTTCACCCAAATTTGATGATTCTTGGTGGTAATGATCAGTACACAAATCCCACTTGGCTCACCAAATTTTGTTCTTCTAGTTTGAAGCGTTCGTCTACAGTAGCAGTTTTTATATTTAGGTTTCCCTCTGTTCTCTCCCACAAAGATAGATGAATTTGGAACTCTAAATCCAACATGGTTTGTAGTAGCTCTTTGAAACTTGGCAAAATAAAGGAGTTCTCAGTTTTGTCTCTATGGTTTGTTTCCTCTTCAAGTAGACCTAGGCACAGACTGTGGAAAAGCACTTTCATTGAGAGGAGTTGCCAAGCTTCTAAGAAATTACGAGTTTCCGAAATACCAGCAAATATTTTTTCACCCAATCTTGATGATACTTGGTAGTAATGATCAGTACACAAATCCCACTTGGCTCACCAAATTTTGTTCTTCTAGGTTGAAGCGTTCGTCTACAGTAGCAGTTTTTATATTTAGGTTTCCCTCTGTTCTCTCCTATATAGAAAGATGAATTTGGAACTCTAAATCCAACATGGTTTGTAGTAGCTCTTTGAAACTTGACAAAATAAAGGAGTTCTCAGTTTTGTCTCTATGGTTTGTTTCCTCTTCAAGTAGCCCTAGGCACAGACTGTGGAAAAGCACTTTCATTGAGAGGTGTTGCCAAGCTTCTACGAAATTACGAGTTTCCGAAATACCAGCATATATTTTTTCACCCAATCTTGATGATACTTGTTGCTAATGATCAGTACACAAATCCCACTTGGCTCACCAAATTTTGTTCTTCTAAGTTAAAGCGTTCGTCTACAGTAGCAGTTTTTATATTTAGGTTTCCCTCTGTTCTCTCCTATATAGAAAGATGAATTTGGAACTCTAAATCCAACATGGTTTGTAGTAGCTCTTTGAAACTTGACAAAATAAAGGAGTTCTCAGTTTTGTCTCTATGGTTTGTTTCCTCTTCAAGTAGCCCTAGGCACAGACTGTGGAAAAGCACTTTCATTGAGAGGGGTTTCCAAGCTTCTAAGAAATAACGAGTTTCCGAAATAGCAGCAAATATTTTTTCACCCAAATTTGATGATTCTTGGTGGTAACGATCAGTACACAAATCCCACTTGGCTCACCAAATTTTGTACTTCTAGTTTGAAGCTTTCGTCTACAGTAGCAGTTTTTATATTTAGGTTTCCCTCTGTTCTCTCCTATATAGATAGATTAATTTGGAACTCTAAATCCAACATTTTTTGTAGTAGCTCTTTGAAACTTGACAAAATAAAGGAGTTCTCAGTTTTGTCTCTATGGTTTGTTTCCTCTTAAAGTAGCCCTAGGCACAGACTGTGGAAATCACTTTCATTGAGATGGGTTGCCAAGCTTCTAAGAAATATCGAGTTTCCGAAATACCAGCAAATATTTTTTCACACAATCTAGTTGATACTTGGTGGTAATGATCAGTACACAAATCCCACTTGGCTCACCAAATTTTGTTCTTCTAGGTTGAAGCGTTCGTCTACAGTAGCATTTTTTATATTTAGGTTTCACTCTGTTCTCTCATATATAGATAGATGAATTTGGAACTCTAAATCCAACATGGTTTGTAGTAGCTCTTTGAAACTTGACAAAATAAAGGAGTTCCCAGTTTTGTCTCTATGGTTTGTTTCCTCTTAAAGTAGACCTAGGCACAGACTGTGGAAATCACTTTCATTGAGATGGGTTGCCAAGCTTCTAAGAAATAACGAGTTTCCGAAATACCAGGAAATATTTTTTCACCCAATCTTGATTATACTTTGTAGTAATGATCAGCACACAAATCCCACTTGGCTAAACAAATTTTGTTCTTCTAGGTTGAAGCGTTCGTCTACAGTAGCAGTTTTTATTTTTAAGTTTTCCTCGTTTCTCTCCTATATAGATAGATGAATTTGGAACTCTAAATCCAACATGGTTTGTAGTAGCTCTTTGAAACTTGACAAAATAAAGGAGTTCACAGTTTTGTCTCTATGGTTTGTTTCCTCTTCAAGTAGCCCTAGGCATAGACTGTGGAAAAGCACTTTCATTGAGAGGGGTTGCCAAGCTTCTAAGAAATTACTAGTTTCCGAAATACCAGCAAATATTTTTTCACCCAATCTTGATGATACTTATAGCTAATGATCAGTACACAAATCCCACTTGGCTCACCAAATTTTGTTCTTCTAGGTTGAAACGTTCGTCTACAATAGCAGTTTTTATATTTCGGTTTCCCTCTGTTCTCTCCTATATAGAAAGATGAATTTGGAACTCTAAATCCAACATGGTTTGTAGTAGCTCTTTGAAACTTGACAAAATAAAGGAGTTCTCAGTTTTGTCTCTATGGTTTGTTTCTTCTTCAAGTAGCCCTAGGCACAGACTGTGGAAAAGCACTTTCATTGAGAGGGGTTGCCAAGCTTCTAAGAAATAACGAGTTTCGAAATAACAGCAAATATTTTTTCACCCAAATTTGATGATTCTTGGTGGTAATGATCAGTACACAAATCCCACTTGGCTCACGAAATTTTGTTCTTCTAGTTTGAAGCGATCGTCTACAGTAGCAGTTTTTATATTTAGGTTTCCCTCTGTTCTCTCCCACAAAGATAGATGAATTTGGAACTCTAAATCCAACATGGTTTGTAGTAGCTCTTTGAAACTTGGCAAAATAAAGGAGTTCTCAGTTTTGTCTCTATGGTTTGTTTCCTCTTAAAGTAGACCTAGGCACAGACTGTGGAAATCACTTTCATTGAGATGAGTTGCCAAGCTTCTAAGAAATAACGAGTTTCCGAAATACCAGCAAATATTTTTTCACCCAATCTTGATGATACTTGGTAGTAATGATCAGTACACAAATCCCACTTGGCTTACCAAATTTTGTTCTTCTAGGTTGAAGCGTTCGTCTACAGTAGCAGTTTTTATATTTAAGTTTCCCTCGGTTCTCTCCTATATAGATAGATGAATTTGGAACTCTAAATCCAACATGGTTTGTAGTAGCTCTTTGAACCTTGACAAAATAAAGGAGTTCTCAGTTTTGTCTCTATGGTTTGTTTCCTCTTCAAGTAGCCCTAGGCACAGACTGTGGAAAAGCACTTTCATTGAGAGGGGTTGCCAAGCTTCTAAGAAATTACGAGTTTCCGAAATACCAGCAAATATTTTTTCACCCAATCTTGATGATACTTGGAGATAATGATCAGTACACAAATCCCACTTGGCTCACCAAATTTTGTTCTTCTAGGTTGAAGCGTTCGTCTACAGTAGCAGTTTTTATATTTAGGTTTCCCTCTGTTCTCTCCTATATAGAAAGATGAATTTGGATCTCTAAATCCAACATGGTTTGTAGTAGCTCTTTGAAACTTGACAAAATAAAGGAGTTCTCAGTTTTGTCTCTATGGTTTGTTTCCTCTTCAAGTAGCCCTAGGCACAGACTGTGGAAAAGCACTTTCATTGAGAGGGGTTGCCAAGCTTCTAAGAAATAACGAGTTTCGAAATAACAGCAAATATTTTTCACCCAAATTTGATGATTCTTGGTGGTAATGATCAGTACACAAATCCCACTTGGCTCACGAAATTTTGTTCTTCTAGTTTGAAGCGTTCGTCTACAGTAGCAGTTTTTATATTTAGGTTTCCCTCTGTTCTCTCCCACAAAGATAGATGAATTTGGAACTCTAAATCCAACATGGTTTGTAGTAGCTCTTTGAAACTTGGCAAAATAAAGGAGTTCTCAGTTTTGTCTCTATGGTTTGTTTCCTCTTAAAGTAGACCTAGGCACAGACTGTGGAAATCACTTTCATTGAGATGAGTTGCCAAGCTTCTAAGAAATAACGAGTTTCCGAAATACCAGCAAATGTTTTTTCACCCAATCTTGATGATACTTGGTAGTAATGATCAGTACACAAATCCCACTTGGCTTACCAAATTTTGTTCTTCTAGGTTGAAGCGTTCGTCTACAGTAGCAGTTTTTATATTTAAGTTTCCCTCGGTTCTCTCCTATATAGATAGATGAATTTGGAACTCTAAATCCAACATGGTTTGTAGTAGCTCTTTGAAACTTGACAAAATAAAGGAGTTCTCAGTTTTGTCTCTATGGTTTGTTTCCTCTTCAAGTAGTCCTAGGCACAGACTGTGGAAAAGCACTTTCATTGAGAGGGGTTGCCAAGCTTCTAAGATATTACGAGTTTCCGAAATACCAGCAAATATTTTTTCACCCAATCTTGATGATACTTGAAGATAATGATCAGTACACAAATCCCACTTGGCTCACCAAATTTTGTTCTTCTAGGTTGAAGCGTTCGTCTACAGTAGCAGTTTTTATATTTAGGTTTCCCTCTGTTCTCTCCTATATAGAAAGATGAATTTGGAACTCTAAATCCAACATGGTTTGTAGTAGCTCTTTGAAACTTGACAAAATAAAGGAGTTCTCAGTTTTGTCTCTATGGTTTGTTTCCTCTTAAAGTAGACCTAGGCACAGACTGTGGAAATCACTTTCATTGAGATGGGTTGCCAAGCTTCTAAGAAATAACGAGTTTCCGAAATACCAGGAAATATTTTTTCACCCAATCTTGATTATACTTTGTAGTAATGATCAGCACACAAATCCCACTTGGCTAAACAAATTTTGTTCTTCTAGGTTGAAGCGTTCGTCTACAGTAGCAGTTTTTATTTTTAAGTTTTCCTCGTTTCTCTCCTATATAGATAGATGAATTTGGAACTCTAAATCCAACATGGTTTGTAGTAGCTCTTTGAAACTTGACAAAATAAAGGAGTTCACAGTTTTGTCTCTATGGTTTGTTTCCTCTTCAAGTAGCCCTAGGCATAGACTGTGGAAAAGCACTTTCATTGAGAGGGGTTGCCAAGCTTCTAAGAAATTACTAGTTTCCGAAATACCAGCAAATATTTTTTCACCCAATCTTGATGATACTTATAGCTAATGATCAGTACACAAATCCCACTTGGCTCACCAAATTTTGTTTTTCTAGGTTGAAGCGTTCGTCTACAGTAGCAGTTTTTATATTTAGGTTTCCCTCTGTTCTCTCCTATATAGAAAGATGAATTTGGATCTCTAAATCCAACATGGTTTGTAGTAGCTCTTTGAAACTTGACAAAATAAAGGAGTTCTCAGTTTTGTCTCTATGGTTTGTTTCCTCTTCAA
Organism: Callospermophilus lateralis; assembly: GCF_048772815.1. Taxonomy (NCBI): domain Eukaryota; kingdom Metazoa; phylum Chordata; class Mammalia; order Rodentia; family Sciuridae; genus Callospermophilus; species Callospermophilus lateralis. The sequence goes on from NW_027517321.1 coordinate 5,499, forward strand.
GTAGCCCTAGGCACAGACTGTGGAAAAGCACTTTCATTGAGAGGGGTTGCCAAGCTTCTAAGTAATAACGAGTTTCGAAATAACAGCAAATATTTTTTCACCCAAATTTGATGATTCTTGGTGGTAATGATCAGTACACAAATCCCACTTGGCTCACGAAATTTTGTTCTTCTAGTTTGAAGCGTTCGTCTACAGTAGCAGTTTTTATATTTAGGTTTCCCTCTGTTCTCTCCCACAAAGATAGATGAATTTGGAACTCTAAATCCAACATGGTTTGTAGTAGCTCTTTGAAACTTGGCAAAATAAAGGAGTTCTCAGTTTTGTCTCTATGGTTTGTTTCCTCTTAAAGTAGACCTAGGCACAGACTGTGGAAATCACTTTCATTGAGATGAGTTGCCAAGCTTCTAAGAAATAACGAGTTTCCGAAATACCAGCAAATATTTTTTCACCCAATCTTGATGATACTTGGTAGTAATGATCAGTACACAAATCCCACTTGGCTTACCAAATTTTGTTCTTCTAGGTTGAAGCGTTCGTCTACAGTAGCAGTTTTTATATTTAAGTTTCCCTCGGTTCTCTCCTATATAGATAGATGAATTTGGAACTCTAAATCCAACATGGTTTGTAGTAGCTCTTTGAAACTTGACAAAATAAAGGAGTTCTCAGTTTTGTCTCTATGGTTTGTTTCCTCTTCAAGTAGTCCTAGGCACAGACTGTGGAAAAGCACTTTCATTGAGAGGGGTTGCCAAGCTTCTAAGAAATTACGAGTTTCGGAAATACCAGCAAATATTTTTTCACCCAATCTTGATGATACTTGAAGATAATGATCAGTACACAAATCCCACTTGGCTCACCAAATTTTGTTCTTCTAGGTTGAAGCGTTCGTCTACAGTAGCAGTTTTTATATTTAGGTTTCCCTCTGTTCTCTCTTATATAGAAAGATGAATTTGGAACTCTAAATCCAACATGGTTTGTAGTAGCTCTTTGAAACTTGACAAAATAAAGGAGTTCTGAGTTTTGTCTCTATGGTTTGTTTCCTCTTCAAGTAGCCCTAGGCACAGACTGTGGAAAAGCACTTTCATTGAGAGGGCTTGCCAAGCTTCTAAGAAATAACGAGTTTCGAAATAACAGCAAATATTTTTTCACCCAAATTTGATGATTCTTGGTGGTAATGATCAGTACACAAATCCCACTTGGCTCACGAAATTTTGTTCTTCTAGTTTGAAGCGTTCGTCTACAGTAGCAGTTTTTATATTTAGGTTTCCCTCTGTTCTCTCCCACAAAGATAGATGAATTTGGAACTCTAAATCCAACATGGTTTGTAGTAGCTCTTTGAAACTTGGCAAAATAAAGGAGTTCTCAGTTTTGTCTCTATGGTTTGTTTCCTCTTAAAGTAGACCTAGGCACAGACTGTGGAAATCACTTTCATTGAGATGAGTTGCCAAGCTTCTAAGAAATAACGAGTTTCCGAAATAGCAGCAAATATTTTTTCACCCAAATTTGATGATTCTTGGTGGTAACGATCAGTACACAAATCCCACTTGGCTCACCAAATTTTGTACTTCTAGTTTGAAGCTTTCGTCTACAGTAGCAGTTTTTATATTTAGGTTTCCCTCTGTTCTCTCCTATATAGATAGATGAATTTGGAACTCTAAATCCAACATTTTTTGTAGTAGCTCTTTGAAACTTGACAAAATAAAGGAGTTCTCAGTTTTGTCTCTATGGTTTGTTTCCTCTTAAAGTAGCCCTAGGCACAGACTGTGGAAATCACTTTCATTGAGATGGGTTGCCAAGCTTCTAAGAAATATCGAGTTTCCGAAATACCAGCAAATATTTTTTCACACAATCTAGTTGATACTTGGTGGTAATGATCAGTACACAAATCCCACTTGGCTCACCAAATTTTGTTCTTCTAGGTTGGAGCGTTCGTCTACAGTAGCATTTTTTATATTTAGGTTTCACTCTGTTCTCTCATATATAGATAGATGAATTTGGAACTCTAAATCCAACATGGTTTGTAGTAGCTCTTTGAAACTTGACAAAATAAAGGAGTTCCCAGTTTTGTCTCTATGGTTTTTTTCCTCTTAAAGTAGACCTAGGCACAGACTGTGGAAATCACTTTCATTGAGATGGGTTGCCAAGCTTCTAAGAAATAACGAGTTTCCGAAATACCAGGAAATATTTTTTCACCCAATCTTGATTATACTTTGTAGTAATGATCAGCACACAAATCCCACTTGGCTAAACAAATTTTGTTCTTCTAGGTTGAAGCGTTCGTCTACAGTAGCAGTTTTTATTTTTAAGTTTTCCTCGTTTCTCTCCTATATAGATAGATGAATTTGGAACTCTAAATCCAACATGGTTTGTAGTAGCTCTTTGAAACTTGACAAAATAAAGGAGTTCACAGTTTTGTCTCTATGGTTTGTTTCCTCTTCAAGTAGCCCTAGGCATAGACTGTGGAAAAGCACTTTGATTGAGAGGGGTTGCCAAGCTTCTAAGAAATTACGAGTTTCCGAAATACCAGCAAATATTTTTTCACCCAATCTTGATGATACTTGGAGATAATGATCAGTACACAAATCCCACTTGGCTCACCAAATTTTGTTCTTCTAGGTTGAAGCGTTCGTCTACAGTAGCAGTTTTTATATTTAGGTTTCCCTCTGTTCTCTCCTATATAGAAAGATGAATTTGGATCTCTAAATCCAACATGGTTTGTAGTAGCTCTTTGAAACTTGACAAAATAAAGGAGTTCTCAGTTTTGTCTCTATGGTTTGTTTCCTCTTCAAGTAGCCCTAGGCACAGACTGTGGAAAAGCACTTTCATTGAGAGGGGTTGCCAAGCTTCTAAGAAATAACGAGTTTCGAAATAACAGCAAATATTTTTCACCCAAATTTGATGATTCTTGGTGGTAATGATCAGTACACAAATCCCACTTGGCTCACGAAATTTTGTTCTTCTAGTTTGAAGCGTTCGTCTACAGTAGCAGTTTTTATATTTAGGTTTCCCTCTGTTCTCTCCCACAAAGATAGATGAATTTGGAACTCTAAATCCAACATGGTTTGTAGTAGCTCTTTGAAACTTGGCAAAATAAAGGAGTTCTCAGTTTTGTCTCTATGGTTTGTTTCCTCTTAAAGTAGACCTAGGCACAGACTGTGGAAATCACTTTCATTGAGATGAGTTGCCAAGCTTCTAAGAAATAACGAGTTTCCGAAATACCAGCAAATATTTTTTCACCCAATCTTGATGATACTTGGTAGTAATGATCAGTACACAAATCCCACTTGGCTTACCAAATTTTGTTCTTCTAGGTTGAAGCGTTCGTCTACAGTAGCAGTTTTTATATTTAAGTTTCCCTCGGTTCTCTCCTATATAGATAGATGAATTTGGAACTCTAAATCCAACATGGTTTGTAGTAGCTCTTTGAAACTTGACAAAATAAAGGAGTTCTCAGTTTTGTCTCTATGGTTTGTTTCCTCTTCAAGTAGTCCTAGGCACAGACTGTGGAAAAGCACTTTCATTGAGAGGGGTTGCCAAGCTTCTAAGAAATTACGAGTTTCCGAAATACCAGCAAATATTTTTTCACCCAATCTTGATGATACTTGAAGATAATGATCAGTACACAAATCCCACTTGGCTCACCAAATTTTGTTCTTCTAGGTTGAAGCGTTCGTCTACAGTAGCAGTTTTTATATTTAGGTTTCCCTCTGTTCTCTCCTATATAGAAAGATGAATTTGGAACTCTAAATCCAACATGGTTTGTAGTAGCTCTTTGAAACTTGACAAAATAAAGGAGTTCTCAGTTTTGTCTCTATGGTTTGTTTCCTCTTAAAGTAGACCTAGGCACAGACTGTGGAAATCACTTTCATTGAGATGGGTTGCCAAGCTTCTAAGAAATAACGAGTTTCCGAAATACCAGGAAATATTTTTTCACCCAATCTTGATTATACTTTGTAGTAATGATCAGCACACAAATCCCACTTGGCTAAACAAATTTTGTTCTTCTAGGTTGAAGCGTTCGTCTACAGTAGCAGTTTTTATTTTTAAGTTTTCCTCGTTTCTCTCCTATATAGATAGATGAATTTGGAACTCTAAATCCAACATGGTTTGTAGTAGCTCTTTGAAACTTGACAAAATAAAGGAGTTCACAGTTTTGTCTCTATGGTTTGTTTCCTCTTCAAGTAGCCCTAGGCATAGACTGTGGAAAAGCACTTTCATTGAGAGGGGTTGCCAAGCTTCTAAGAAATTACTAGTTTCCGAAATACCAGCAAATATTTTTTCACCCAATCTTGATGATACTTATAGCTAATGATCAGTACACAAATCCCACTTGGCTCACCAAATTTTGTTTTTCTAGGTTGAAGCGTTCGTCTACAGTAGCAGTTTTTATATTTAGGTTTCCCTCTGTTCTCTCCTATATAGAAAGATGAATTTGGAACTCTAAATCCAACATGGTTTGTAGTAGCTCTTTGAAACTTGACAAAATAAAGGAGTTCTCAGTTTTGTCTCTATGGTTTGTTTCTTCTTCAAGTAGCCCTAGGCACAGACTGTGGAAAAGCACTTTCATTGAGAGGGGTTGCCAAGCTTCTAAGAAATAACGAGTTTCGAAATAACAGCAAATATTTTTTCACCCAAATTTGATGATTCTTGGTGGTAATGATCAGTACACAAATCCCACTTGGCTCACGAAATTTTGTTCTTCTAGTTTGAAGTGATCGTCTACAGTAGCAGTTTTTATATTTAGGTTTCCCTCTGTTCTCTCCCACAAAGATAGATGAATTTGGAACTCTAAATCCAACATGGTTTGTAGTAGCTCTTTGAAACTTGGCAAAATAAAGGAATTCTCAGTTTTGTCTCTATGGTTTGTTTCCTCTTAAAGTATACCTAGGCACAGACTGTGGAAATCACTTTCATTGAGATGAGTTGCCAAGCTTCTAAGAAATAACGAGTTTCCGAAATACCAGCAAATATTTTTTCACCCAATCTTGATGATACTTGGTAGTAATGATCAGTACACAAATCCCACTTGGCTTACCAAATTTTGTTCTTCTAGGTTGAAGCGTACGTCTACAGTAGCAGTTTTTATATTTAAGTTTCCCTCGGTTCTCTCCTATATAGATAGATGAATTTGGAACTCTAAATCCAACATGGTTTGTAGTAGCTCTTTGAAACTTCACAAAATAAAGGAGTTCTCAGTTTTGTCTCTATGGTTTGTTTCCTCTTCAAGTAGCCCTAGGCACAGACTGTGGAAAAGCACTTTCATTGAGAGGGGTTGCCAAGCTTCTAAGAAATTACGAGTTTCCGAAATACCAGCAAATATTTTTTCACCCAATCTTGATGATACTTGGAGATAATGATCAGTACACAAATCCCACTTGGCTCACCAAATTTTGTTCTTCTAGGTTGAAGCGTTCGTCTACAGTAGCAGTTTTTATATTTAGGTTTCCCTCTGTTCTCTCCTATATAGAAAGATGAATTTGGATCTCTAAATCCAACATGGTTTGTAGTAGCTCTTTGAAACTTGACAAAATAAAGGAGTTCTCAGTTTTGTCTCTATGGTTTGTTTCCTCTTCAAGTAGCCCTAGGCACAGACTGTGGAAAAGCACTTTCATTGAGAGGGGTTGCCAAGCTTCTAAGAAATAACGAGTTTCGAAATAACAGCAAATATTTTTTCACCCAAATTTGATGATTCTTGGTGGTAATGATCAGTACACAAATCCCACTTGGCTCACGAAATTTTGTTCTTCTAGTTTGAAGCGTTCGTCTACAGTAGCAGTTTTTATATTTAGGTTTCCCTCTGTTCTCTCCCACAAAGATAGATGAATTTGGAACTCTAAATCCAACATGGTTTGTAGTAGCTCTTTGAAACTTGGCAAAATAAAGGAGTTCTCAGTTTTGTCTCTATGGTTTGTTTCCTCTTAAAGTAGACCTAGGCACAGACTGTGGAAATCACTTTCATTGAGATGAGTTGCCAAGCTTCTAAGAAATAACGAGTTTCCGAAATACCAGCAAATATTTTTTCACCCAAACTTGATGATACTTGGTAGTAATGATCAGTACACAAATCCCACTTGGCTTACCAAATTTTGTTCTTCTAGGTTGAAGCGTTCGTCTACAGTAGCAGTTTTTATATTTAAGTTTCCCTCGGTTCTCTCCTATATAGATAGATGAATTTGGAACTCTAAATCCAACATGGTTTGTAGTAGCTCTTTGAAACTTGACAAAATAAAGGAGTTCTCAGTTTTGTCTCTATGGTTTGTTTCCTCTTCAAGTAGTCCTAGGCACAGACTGTGGAAAAGCACTTTCATTGAGAGGGGTTGCCAAGCTTCTAAGAAATTACGAGTTTCCGAAATACCAGCAAATATTTTTTCACCCAATCTTGATGATACTTGAAGATAATGATCAGTACACAAATCCCACTTGGCTCACCAAATTTTGTTCTTCTAGGTTGAAGCGTTCGTCTACAGTAGCAGTTTTTATATTTAGGTTTCCCTCTGTTCTCTCCTATATAGAAAGATGAATTTGGAACTCTAAATCCAACATGGTTTGTAGTAGCTCTTTGAAACTTGACAAAATAAAGGAGTTCTCAGTTTTGTCTCTATGGTTTGTTTCCTCTTCAAGTAGCCCTAGGCACAGACTGTGGAAAAGCACTTTCATTGAGAGGGGTTGCCAAGCTTCTAAGAAATAACGAGTTTCGAAATAACAGCAAATATTTTTTCACCCAAATTTGGTGATTCTTGGTGGTAATGATCAGTACACAAATCCCACTTGGCTGACGAAATTTTGTTCTTCTAGTTTGAAGCGTTCGTCTACAGTAGCAGTTTTTATATTTAGGTTTCCCTCTGTTCTCTCCCACATAGATAGATGAACGTGGAACTCTAAATCCAACATGGTTTGTAGTAGCTCTTTGAAACTTGGCAAAATAAAGGAGTTCTCAGTTTTGTCTCTATGGTTTGTTTCCTCTTCAAGTAGCCCTAGGCACAGACTGTGGAAATCACTTTCATTGAGATGGGTTGCCAAGCTTCTAAGAAATAACGAGTTTCCGAAATACCAGCAAATATTATTTCACCCAATCTTGATGATACTTGGTAGTAATGATCAGTACACAAATCCCACTTGGCTTACCAAATTTTGTTCTTCTAGGTTGAAGCGTTCGTCTACAGGAGCAGTTTTTGTATTTAAGTTTCCCTCGGTTCTCTCCTATATAGATAGATGAATTTGGAACTCTAAATCCAACATGGTTTGTAGTAGCTCTTTGAAACTTGACAAAATAAAGGAGTTCTCAGTTTTTTCTCTATGGTTTGTTTCCTCTTCATGTAGCCCTAGGCACAGACTGTGGAAAAGCACTTTCATTGAGAGGGGTTGCCAAGCTTCTAAGAAATTACGAGTTTCCGAAATACCAGCAAATATTTTTTCACCCAATCTTGATGATACTTGGAGATAATGATCAGTACACAAATCACACATGGCTCACCAAATTTTGTTCTTCTAGGATGAAGCGTTTGTCTACAGTAGCAGTTTTTATATTTAGGTTTCCCTCTGTTCTCTCCCATATAGATAGATGAATTTGGAACTCTAAATCCAACATGGTTTGTAGTAGCTCTTTGAAACTTGACAAAATAAAGGAGTTCTCAGTTTTGTCTCTATGGTTTGTTTCCTCTTCAAGTAGCCCTAGGCACAGACTGTGGAAAAGCACTTTCGTTGAGAGGTGTTGCCAAGCTTCTACGAAATTACGAGTTTCCGAAATACCAGCATATATTTTTTCACCCAATCTTGATGATACTTGTTGCTAATGATCAGTACACAAATCCTACTTGGCTCACCAAATTTTGTTCTTCTAAGTTAAAGCGTTCGTCTACAGTAGCAGTTTTTATATTTAGGTTTCCCTCTGTTCTCTCCTATATAGAAAGATGAATTTGGAACTCTAAATCCAACATGGTTTGTAGTAGCTCATTGAAACTTGACAAAATAAAGGAGTTCTCAGTTTTGTCTCTATGGTTTGTTTCCTCTTCAAGTAGCCCTAGGCACAGACTGTGGAAAAGCACTTTCATTGAGAGGGGTTTCCAGGCTTCTAAGAAATAACGAGTTTCCGAAATAGCAGCAAATATTTTTTCACCCAAATTTGATGATTCTTGGTGGTAACGATCAGTACACAAATCCCACTTGGCTCACCAAATTTTGTACTTCTAATTTGAAGCTTTCGTCTACAGTAGCAGTTTTTATATTTAGGTTTCACTCTGTTCTCTCATATATAGATAGATGAATTTGGAACTCTAAATCCAACATGGTTTGTAGTAGCTCTTTGAAACTTGATAAAATAAAGGAGTTCTCAGTTTTGTCTCTATGGTTTGTTTCCTCTTAAAGTAGACCTAGGCACAGACTGTGGAAATCACTTTCATTGAGATGGGTTGCCAAGCTTCTAAGAAATAACGAGTTTCCGAAATACCAGGAAATATTTTTTCACCCAATCTTGATTATACTTTGTAGTAATGATCAGCACACAAATCCCACGTGGCTAAACAAATTTTGTTCTTCTAGGTTGAAGCGTTCGTCTACAGTAGCCGTTTTTATTTTTAAGTTTTCCTCGTTTCTCTCCTATATAGATAGATGAATTTGGAACTCTAAATCCAACATGGTTTGTAGTAGCTCTTTGAAACTTGACAAAATAAAGGAGTTCACAGTTTTGTCTCTATGGTTTGTTTCCTCTTCAAGTAGCCCTAGGCATAGACTGTGGAAAAGCACTTTCATTGAGAGGGGTTGCCAAGCTTCTAAGAAATTACTAGTTTCCGAAATACCAGCAAATATTTTTTCACCCAATCTTGATGATACTTATAGCTAATGATCAGTACACAAATCCCACTTGGCTCACCAAATTTTGTTCTTCTAGGTTGAAGCGTTCGTCTACAGTAGCAGTTTTTATATTTAGGTTTCCCTCTGTTCTCTCCTATATAGAAAGATGAATTTGGAACTCTAAATCCAACATGGTTTGTAGTAGCTCTTTGAAACTTGGCAAAATAAAGGAGTTCTCAGTTTTGTCTCTATGGTTTGTTTCCTCTTAAAGTAGACCTAGGCACAGACTGTGGAAATCACTTTCATTGAGATGAGTTGCCAAGCTTCTAAGAAATAACGAGTTTCCGAAATACCAGCAAATATTTTTTCACCCAATCTTGATGATACTTGGTAGTAATGATCAGTACACAAATCCCACTTGGCTTACCAAATTTTGTTCTTCTAGGTTGAAGCGTTCGTCTACAGTAGCAGTTTTTATATTTAAGTTTCCCTCGGTTCTCTCCTATATAGATAGATGAATTTGGAACTCTAAATCCAACATGGTTTGTAGTAGCTCTTTGAAACTTGACAAAATAAAGGAGTTCTCAGTTTTGTCTCTATGGTTTGTTTCCTCTTCAAGTAGCCCTAGGCACAGACTGTGGAAAAGCACTTTCATTGAGAGGGGTTGCCAAGCTTCTAAGAAATAACGAGTTTTGAAATAACAGCAAATATTTTTTCACCCAAATTTGGTGATTCTTGGTGGTAATGATCAGTACACAAATCCCACTTGGCTCACGAAATTTTGTTCTTCTAGTTTGAAGCGTTCGTCTACAGTAGCAGTTTTTATATTTAGGTTTCCCTCTGTTCTCTCACACATAGATAGATAAACTTGGAACTCTAAATCCAACATGGTTTGTAGTAGCTCTTTGAAACTTGGCAAAATAAAGGAGTTCTCAGTTTTGTCTCTATGGTTTGTTTCCTCTTAAAGTAGACCTAGGCACAGACTGTGGAAATCACTTTCATTGAGATGGGTTGCCAAGCTTCTAAGAAATAACGAGTTTTTCGAAATACCAGCAAATATTATTTCACCCAATCTTGATGATACTTGGTAGTAATGATCAGTACACAAATACCACTTGGCTTACCAAATTTTGTTCTTCTAGGTTGAAGCGTTCGTCTACAGTAGCAGTTTTTATATTTAAGTTTCCCTCGGTTCTCTCCTATATAGATAGATGAATTTGGAACTCTAAATCCAACATGGTTTGTAGTAGCTCTTTGAAACTTGACAAAAATAAGGAGTTCTCAGTTTTGTCTCTATGGTTTGTTTCCTCTTCAAGTAGCCCTAGGCACAGACTGTGGAAAAGCACTTTCATTGAGAGGGGTTGCCAAGCTTCTAAGAAATTACGACTTTCCGAAATTCCAGCAAATATTTTTTCACCCAATCTTGATGATACTTGGAGATAATGATCAGTACACAAATCACACTTGGCTCACCAAATTTTGTTCTTCTAGGTTGAAGCGTTCGTCTACAGTAGCAGTTTTTATATTTAGGTTTCCCTCTGTTCTCTCCTATATAGATAGATGAATTTGGAACTCTAAATCCAACATGGTTTGTAGTAGCTCTTTGAACCTTGACAAAATAAAGGAGTTCTCAGATTTGTTTTTATGGCTTGTTTCCTCTTCAAGTAGCCCTAGGCGCAGACTGTGGAAAAGCACTTTCATTGAGAGGGGTTGCCAAGCTTCTAAGAAATAACGAGTTTCCGAAATACCAGCAAATATTTTTTCACCCAATCTTGATGATACTTGGTGGTAATGATCAGTACACAAATCCCACTGGGCTTACCAAATTTTGTTCTTCTAAGTTGAAGCGTTCGTCTACAGTAGGAGTTTTTATATTTAGGTTTCCCTCTGTTCTCTCCTATATAAATAGATGAATTTGGAACTCTAAATCCAACATGGTTTGTAGAAGCTCTTTGAAACTTGACAAAATAATGGAGTTCTCAGATTTTTCTCTATGGTTTCTTTCCTCTTCACATAGCCCTAGCCACAGACTGTGGAAAATCATTTTCATTGAGAGGGGTTGCCAAACTTCTAAGAAATAACGAGTTTCCGAAATACCAGCAAATATTTTTTCACCCAATCATGATGATACTTGGTGGTAATGATCAGTACACAAATTCCACTTGGCTCACCAAATTTTGTTCTTCTAGGTTGAAGCGTTCGTCTACAGTAGCAGTTTTTATATTTAGGTTTCCCTCGATTCTCTGATATATAGATAGATGAATTTGGAACTCTAAATCCAACATGGTTTGTAGTACATCTTTGAAACTTGACAAAATAAAGGAGTTCTCAGTTTTGTCTCTATGGTTTGTTTCCTCTTCAAACCCCTAGGACAGACTGTGGAAAGCATTTTCATTGAGAGGGGTTGCCAAGCTTATATGAAATAACGAGTTTCCGAAATACCACCAAATATTTTTTCACCCAATCTTGATAATACTTGGTGGTAATGATCAGTACACAAATCCCACTTCCCTCACCAAATTTTGTTCTTCTAGGTTGAAGCTTTCGTCTACAGTAGCAGTTTTTATATTTAGGTTTCCCTCTGTTCTCTCCTATATAGAAAGATGAATTTGGAACTCTAAATCCAACATGGTTTGTAGTAGCTCTTTGAAACTTGACAAAATAAAGGAGTTCTCAGTTTTTTCTCTCTGGTTTGTTTCCTCTTCAAGTAGCCCTAGGCACAGACTGTGGAAAAGCACTTTCATTGAGATGGGTTGCCAAGCTTCTAAGAAATAACGTGTTTCCGAAATACAAGCAACTTTTTTTTTACCCAAACTTGATGATACTTGGTGGTAATGATCAGTACACAAATCCCACTTGTCTCACCAAATTTTGTTCTTCTAGGTTGAAGGGTTCTTCTACAGTAGCAGTATTTATATTTAGGTTTCCCTCTGTTCTCTCCTATATAGATAGATGAATTTGGAACTCTAAATCCAACATGGTTTGTAGTAGCTCTTTGAAACTTGACAAAATAAAGGACTTCTCAGTTTTGTCTCTATGGTGTGTTTCCTCTTCAAGTAGCCCTAGGCACAGACAGTGGAAAAGCACTTTCACTGAGAGGGTTTGCCAATCTTCTAAGAAATTACGAGTTTCCGAAATACCAGCAAATATTTTTTCACCCAATCTTGATGATACTTGGTGGTAATGATCAGTTCCCAAATCCCACTTGCCTCACCAAATTTTGTTCTTCTAGGATGAAGCATTCGTCTACAGTAGCAGTTTTTATATTTCATTCCCCTCTGTTCTCCCCTATATAGATAGATGAATTTGGAACTCTAAATCCAGTATGGTTTGTAGTAGCTCTTTGAAACTTGACAAAATAAAGAATTTCCCTGTTTTGTCTCTGTGGTTTGTTTCCTCTTCAAGTAGCACTAGGAACAGACTGTGGAAAAGCATTTTCATTGAGATGTGTTGCCAAGCTTCTAAGAAATATCGAGTTTCCGAAATACCAGCAAATATTTTTTCACCCAAACTTGATGATACTTGGTGGTAATGATCAGTACAAAAATCCCACTTGGCTCAACAAATTTTGTTCTTCTAGGATGAAGCATTCGTCAACAGTAGCAGTTTTTATATTTAGGTGTCCCTCTGTTCTCTCCTATATAGATAGATGAATTTGGAACTCTAAATCCAGCATGGTTTGTAGTAGCTCTCTGAAACTTGACAAAATAAAGAAGTTCTCAGTTTTGTCTCTATGATTTGTTTCCTCTTCAAGTAGCCCTAGGCAAAGACTGTGGAAGAGCACTTTCATTGAGAGGGGTTGCCAAGCTTCTAAGAAATTACGAGTGTCCGAAATACCAGCAAATATGTTTTCACCCAATCTTGATGGTACTTGGTGGTAATGATCAGTACACAAATCCCACTTGGCTCACCAAATTTTGTTTTTCTAGGTTGAAGTGTTCGTCTACAGTAGCAGTTTTTATATTTAGGTTTCCCTCTGTTCTCTCCTATATAGATAGATAAATTTGAAACTCTAAATCCAACATGGTTTGTAGTAGCTCTTTGAAACTTGACAAAATAAAGGAGTTCTCAGTTTTGTCTCTATGGTTTGTTTACTCTTCAAGTAGCCCTAGTCACAGACAGTGGAAAGAACTTTCATTGAGATGGGTTGCCAAGCTTATAAGAAATAACAAGTTTCCGAAATACCAGCAAATATTTTTTCACCCAATCTTGATGATACTTAGTGGTAATGATCAGTACACAAATCCCACTTGGCTCACCAAATTTTCTTCTTCTAGGTTGAAACGTTCGTCTACAGTAGCAGTTTGTATATTTAGGTTTCTCTTTGTTCTCTCCTATATAGATAGATGAATTTGGAACTCTAAATCCAACATGCTTTGTAGTAGCTCTTTGAAACTTGACAAAATAAAGGAGTTCTCAGTTTTGTCTTTATGTTTTGTTTCCTCTTCAAGTAGCCCTAGGCACAGACTGTGGAAAAGCACTTTCATTGAGAGGGGTTGCCAAGCTTCTACGAAATATCGAGTTCCGAAATACCAGCAAATATTTTTCACCCAAACTTGATGATACTTGGTGGTAATGATCAGCACACAAATCCCACTTGGCTCACCAAATTTTGTTCTTCTAGGATGAAGCATTCGTGTACAGTAGCAGTTTTTATATTTAGGTTTCCCTCTGTTCTCTCTATATAGATAGATGAATTTGGAACTCTAAATCCAACATGGTTTGTAGTAGCTCTGTGAAACTTGACAAAATCAAGGAGTTCTCAGTTTTTTCTCTCTGGTTTGTTTCCTCTTCAAGTAGCCCTAGGCACAAACTGTGGAAAAGCACTTTCACTGAGAGGGTTTGCCAAGCTTCTAAGAAATATCGAGTTTCCGAAATACCAGCAAATATTTTTTCAATTAAACTTGATGATACTTAGTGGTAATTTTCAGTACAAAATCCCACTTGGCTCACCAAATTTGTTCTTCTAGTATGAAGCATTCGTCTTCAGTAGAAATTTTTATATTTAGGTTTCCCTCTGTTCTCTCCTATATAGATAGATGAATTTGGAACTCTAAATCCAACATGGTTTGTAGTAGCTATTTGAAACTTGACAAAATAAAGGAGTTCTCAGATTTGTCTGTATGGTTTGTTTCCTCTTCAAGTAGAACTAGGCACAGACTGTGGAAAAGCACTTTCATTGAGAGGGGTTGCCAAGCTTCTAAGAAATAACGAGTTTCCGAAATACCATCAAATATTTTTTCACCCAATCTTGATGATACTTGGTGGTAATGATCAGTACACAAATCCAACTTGGCTTAGCAAATTTTGTTCTTCTAGGTTGAAGCGTTCGTATACAGTAGCAGTTTTCATATTTAGGTTTCCCTCTGTTCTCTCATATATAGATAGATGAATTTGGAACTCTAAATCCAACATGGTTTGTAGTAGCTCTTTGAAACTTGACAAAATATAGGAGTTCTCAGTTTTGTCTCTATGGTTTGTATCCTCTTCAAGTAGCCCTAGGCACAGACTGTGGAAAAGCACTTTCATTGAGATGGGTTGCCAAGCTTCTAAGAAATAACGAGTTTAGGAAATACCAGCCAATATTTTTCACCCAAATTTGATGATACTTTGTTGTAATGATCAGTACACAAATCCCACTTGGCTCACGAAATTTTGTTCTTCTAGTTTGAAGCTTTCGTCTACAGTAGCAGTTTTTATATTTAGGTTTCCCTCTGTTCTCTCCTATATAGATAGATGAATTTGGAGCTCTAAGTTCAACATGGTTTGTAGTAGCTCTTTGAAAACTTGACAAAATAAAGGAGTTCTCAGTTTTGTCTCTATGGATTGCTTCCTTTTCTATTAGCCCTAGGCACAGACTGTGGAAAGCACTTTCATTGAGATTGGTTGCCAAGCTTCTACGAAAGAACGAGTTTCCGAAATACCAGCAAATATTTTTTCACCCAATCTTCATAATACTTGGTGGTAATGTTCAGTACACAAATCCCACTTGGCTCACCAAATTTTGTTCTTCTAGGTTGAAGCGTTCGTCGACAGTAGCAGTTTTTATATTTAGGTATCACTCTGTTTTCTCATATATAGATAGAAGAATTTGGAACTCTAAATCCAACATGGTTTGTAGTAGCTCTTTGAAATTGACAAAATAAAGGAGTTCTCAGTTTTGTCTGTATGGTTTGTTTCCTCTTCAAGTAGCCTTAGGCACAAACAGTGGAAAAGCACTTTCATTGAGAGGGGTTGCCAAGCTTCTAATAAAGAACGAATTTCCGAAATACCAGCAAATATTTTTTTACCCAATCTTGATGATACTTGTTGCTAATGATCAGTACACAAATCCCACTTAGCTCAAAAAATTTAGATCTTCTAGGTTGAAGCGTTCGTGTACAGTAGCAGTATTTATATTTAGGTTTCCCTCTGTTCTCTCATATATAGATAGATGAATTTGGAACTCTAAATCCAACATGGTTTGTAGTAGCTCTTTGAAGCTTGACAAAATAAAGGAGTTCTCAGATTTTTCTCTCTGGTTTGTTTCCTCTTCAAGTAGCCCTAGGCACAGACTGTGGAAAAGCACTTTCATTGAAATGGATTGCCAAGCTTCTAAGAAATAACGAGTTTCCGAAATACAAGCATTTTTTTTTTTACCTAAACTTGATGATACTTCGTGGTAAGGATCAGTACACAAATCCCACTTGTCTCACGAAATTTGTTCTTCTAGGTTGAAGCGTTCTTCTAGAGTAGCAGTTTTTATATTTAGGTTTCCCTCTGTTCTCTCCTATGTAGATAGATGAATTTGGAACTCTAAACCCAACATGGTTTGTAGTAGCTCTTTGAAACTTGACAAAATAAAGGAGTTCTCAGTTTTGTCTTTACGGTGTGTTTCCTCTTCAAGTAGCCCTAGGCACAGACTGTGGAAAAGCACTTTCACTTAGAGGGTTTGCCAAGCGTCTAAGAAATTACGAGTTTCCGAAATACCAGCAAATATTTTTTCACCCAATCTTGATGATACTTGGTGGTAATGATCAGTACCCAAATCCCACTTGCCTCACCAAATTTTGTTCTTCTAGGATGAAGCATTCGTCTACAGTAGCAGTTTTTATATTTCGTTCCCCTCTGTTCTCTCCTATATAGATAGATGAATTTGGAACTCTAAATACAGTATGGTTTGTAGTAGCTCTTTGAAACTTCACAAAATAAAGGAGTTCTCAGTTTTGTCTTTATGTTTTGTTTCCTCTTCAAGTAGCCCTAGGCACAGACTGTGGAAAAGCACTTTCACTGAGAGGGTTTGCCAAGCTTCTAAGAAATTATGAGTTTCCGAAATACCAGCAAATATTTTTTCACCCAATCTTGATGATACTTGGTGGTAATGATCAGTAGGCAAATCCCACTTGGCTCACCAAATTTTGTTCTTCTAGGATGAAGCATTCCTCTACAGTAGCAGTTTTTGTATTTAGGTTCCCCTCTGTCTCTCCTATATAGATAGATGAATTTGGAACTCTAAATCCAACATGGTTTGCAGTAGCTCTTTGAAAGTTGACAAAATCAAGGAGTTCTCAGTTTTGTCTCTCTGCTTTGTTTCCGCTTCAAGTAGCCCTAGGAACAGACTGTGGAAAAGCACTTTCATTGAGATGGGTTGCCAAGCTTCTAAGAAATATCGAGTTTCCGAAATACCAGCAAATATTTTTTCACCCAAACTTGATGATACTTGGTAGTAATGATCAGCACACAAATCCCACTTGGCTCACCAAATTTTGTTCTTCTGGATGAAGCATTCGTGTACAGTAGCAGTTTTTATATTTAGGTTTTCCTCTGTTCTCTCCTATATAGATAGATGAATTTGGAACTCTAAATCCAACATGGTTTGTAGTAGCTCTTTGAAACTTGACAAATAAAGGAGTTCTCAGTTTTGTCTCTATGGTTTGTTTCCTTTTCAAGTAGCCCTAGGCACAGACTGTGGAAAAGCACTTTCATTGAGATGGGTTGCCAAGCTTCTAAGAAATAACGAGTTTCCGAATACCAGCAAATATTTTTTCACCCAATCTTGATGATACTTGGTGGTAATGATCAGTACACAAATCCCACTTGGCTCACCAAATTTTGTTCTTCTCGGTTGAAGCGTACTTTTCAGTAGCAGTTTGTATGTTTAGGTTTCACTCTGTTCTCTGCTATATATATAGATGAATTTGGAACTCTAAATCCAACATGGTTTGTAGTAGCTCTTTGAAACTTGACAAAATAAAGGAGTTCTCAGTTTTGTCTCTATGGTTTGGTTCCTCTTCAAGTAGCTCAAGGCACAGACTGTGGAAAAGCACTTTCACTGAGAGGGATTGCCAAGCTTCTAAGAAATTACGAGTTTCGGAAATACCAGCAAATATTTTTTCACCCAATCTTGATGATACTTGATGGTAATGATCAGTACCCAAATCCCACTTGCCTCACCAAATTTTGTTCTTCTAGGATGAAGCATTCGTCTACAGTAGCAGTTTTTATATTCCGTTCCCCTCTGTTCTCTCCTATATAGATAGATGAATTTGGGACTCTAAATCCAGTATGGTTTGTAGTAGCTCTTTGAAACTTGACAAAATAAAGGAGTTCTCAGTTTTGTCTTTATGTTTTGTTTCCTCTTCAAGTAGCCCTAGGCACAGACTGTGGAAAAACACTTTCACTGAGAGGGTTTGCCAAGCTTCTAAGAAATTACGAGTTTCCGAAATACCAGCAAATATTTTTCACCCAATCTTGATGATACTTGGTGGTAATGATCAGTAGGCAAATCCCACTTGGCTCACCAAATTTTGTTCTTCTAGGATGAAGCATTCCTCTACAGTAGCAGTTTTTATATTTAGGTTTCCCTCTTTTCTCTATTATATTTATAGATGAATTTGGAACACTAAATCCAACAGGGTTTGTAGTAGCTCTTTGAAACTTGACAAAATAAAGGAGTTCTCACATTTGTCTCTATGGTTTGTTTCCTCTTCAAGTAGCCCTAGGCACAGACTGTGGAAAGCAATTTCATTGAGAGGGTTGCCAAGCTTCTAAGAAATAACGAGTTTCCGAAATACCAGCATATATTTTTTCACCCAAACTTGATGATACTTGGTGGTAATGATCAGTACACAAATCCGACTTGGCTCACCAAATTTTGTTCTTCTAGGTTGAAGCTTTCGTCTACAGTAGCAGTTTTTATATTTAGGTTTCCCTCTGTTCTCTCCTTATATAGATAGATGAATTTGGAACTCTAAATCCAACATGGTTTGTAGTAGCTCTTTGAAACTTGACAAAATAAAGGAGTTCTCAGTTTTGTCTCTATGGTTTGCTTCCTCTTCAAGTAGCCCAAGGCACAGACTGTGGAAAAGCACTTTCATTGAGAGGGGTTGCCAAGCTTCTAAGAAATTACGAGTTTCCGAAATACCAGCAAATATTTTTTCACCCAATCTAGATGATACATGTTGGTAATGATCAGTACACAAATCCCACTTGGCTCACCAAATTTTGTTCTTCTAGGTTGAAGCGTTCTTCTACAGTAGCAGTTTTTATATTTAGGTTTCCCAATGTTCTCTCCTATATAGATAGATGAATTTGGAACTCAAAATCCAACATGGTTTGTAGTAGCTCTTTGAAACTTGACAAAGTAAAGGAGTTCTCAGTTTTGTCTCTATGGTTTGTTTCCTTTTCAAGTAGCCCTAGGAACAGACTGTGGAAAAGCACTTTCATTGAGATGGGTTGCCAAGTTTCTAAGAAATATCGAGTTTCCGAAATACCAGCAAATATTTTTCACCAAACTTGATGATACTTGGTGGTAATGATCAGTACAAAAATCCCACTTGGCTCACCAAATTTTGTTCTTCTAGGTTGAATCTTTCGTCTACAGTAGCATTTTTATATTTAGGTTTCCTTCTGTTCTCTCCTATATAGATAGATGAATTTGCAACTCTAATTCAACATGGTTTGTAGTAGCTCTTTTAAACTTGACAAAATAAAGGAGTTCTCAGTTTTGTCTCTATGGTTTCTTTCCTCTTAAAGTAGCTCTATTCACAGACTGTGGAAAGCACTTTCATTGAGAGGGGTTGCTAAGCTTCTAAGAAATAACGAGTTTCCAAAATACCAGCAAATATTTTTTCACCCAATCTTGATAATACTTGGTGGTAATGATCAGTACAGAATTCCACTTGGCTCACCAAATTTTGTTCTTCTAGGTTGAAGCGTTCGTCGACAGTAGCAGTTTTTATATTTAGGTTTCACTCTGTTCTCTCCTATATAAATAGATGAATTTGGAACTCTAAATCCAACATGGTTTGTAGTAGCTCTTTGAAACTTGACAAAATAAAGGAGTTCTCAGATTTGTCTCTATGGTTTGTTTCCTGTTCAAGTAGCCCTAGGCACAGACTGTGGAAAAGCACTTTCATTGAGATTGGTTGCCAATCTTCAAAGAAATAACGAGTTTCCAAAATACCAGCAAATATTTTTTCACCCAATCTTGATAATACTTGGTGGTAATGATCAGTACAGAAGTCCCACTTGGCTCACCAAATTTTGTTCTTCTAGGTTGAAACGTTCGTCTACAGTAGCAGTTTGTATATTTAGGTTTCCCTCTGTTCTCTCCTACACAGATAGATGAATTTGGAACTCTAAATCCAACATGGTTTGTAGTAGCTCTTTGAAACTTGACAAAATAAAGGAGTTCTCAGTTTTGTCTCTATGGTTTGTTTCCTCTTCAAGTAGCCCAAGTCACAGACTATGGAAAAGCACTTTCATTGAGAGGGGTTGCCAAGCTTCTAAGAAATTACGAGTTTCCGAAATACCAGCAAATATTTTTTCACCCAATCTTGATGATACTTGATGGTAATGATCAGTACCCAAATCCCACTTGCCTCACCAAATTTTGTTCTTCTAGGATGAAGCATTCGTCTACAGTAGCAGTTTTTATATTCCGTTCCCCTCTGTTCTCTCCTATATAGATAGATGAATTTGGGACTCTAAATCCAGTATGGTTTGTAGTAGCTCTTTGAAACTTGACAAAATAAAGGAGTTCTCAGTTTTGTCTTTATGTTTTGTTTCCTCTTCAAGTAGCCCTAGGCACAGACTGTGGAAAAACACTTTCACTGAGAGGGTTTGCCAAGCTTCTAAGAAATTACGAGTTTCCGAAATACCAGCAAATATTTTTTCACCCAATCTTGATGATACTTGGTGGTAATGATCAGTAGGCAAATCCCACTTGGCTCACCAAATTTTGTTCTTCTAGGATGAAGCATTCCTCTACAGTAGCAGTTTTTATATTTAGGTTTCCCTCTTTTCTCTATTATATTGATAGATGAATTTGGAACACTAAATCCAACAGGGTTTGTAGTAGCTCTTTGAAACTTGACAAAATAAAGGAGTTCTCACATTTGTCTCTATGGTTTGTTTCCTCTTCAAGTAGCCCTAGGCACAGACTGTGGAAAAGCAATTTCATTGAGAGGGGTTGCCAAGCTTCTAAGAAATAACGAGTTTCCGAAATACAAGCAAATATTTTTTCACCCAATCTTGATGATACTTGGTGGTAATGATCAGTACACAAATCCCACTTGGCTTACCAAATTTTGTTCTTCTACGTTGAAGAGTTCGTCTACAGTAGCAGTTTTTATATTTAGGTTTCCCTCTGTTCTCTCATATATAGATAGATGAATTTGGAACTCTAAATCCAACATGGTTTGTAGTAGCTCTTTGAAACTTGACAAAATAAAGGAGTTCTCAGATTTTTCTTTATGGTTTCTCTCCACTTCAAGTATCCCTAGGCACAAACTGTGGAAAAGCACTTTCATTGAGATGGGTTGCCAAGCTTCTCAGAAATAACGAGTTTCCGAAATACCAGCAAATATTTTTTCACCCAATCTAGATGATACATGGTGGTAATGATCAGTACACAAATCCCAATTGGCTCACCAAATTTTGTTCTTCTAGGTTGAAGCGTTCTTCTACAGTAGCAGTTTTTATATTTAGGTTTCCCTCTGTTCTCTCCTATATAGATAGATAAATTTGGAACTCTAAATCCAACATGGTTTGTAGTAGCACTTTGAAACTTGACAAAATCAATAAGTTCTCAGTTTTGTCTCTATGGTTTGTTTCCTCTTCAAGTAGCCCTAGGCACATACTGTGGAAGAGCACTTTCATTGAGAGGGGTTGCCAAGCTTCTAAGAAGTTACGAGTGTCCGAAATACCAGCAAATATATTTTCACCGAATCTTGATGATACTTGGTGGTAATGATCAGTACACAAATCCCACTTGGCTCACCAAATTTTCTTCTTCAAGGTTGAAACGTTCGTCTACAGTAGCAGTTTGTATATTTAGGTTTCTCTTTGTTCTCTCCTATATAGATAGATGAATTTGGAACTATAAATCCAACATGGTTTGTAGTAGCTCTTTGAAACTTGACAAATAAAGGAGTTCTCAGTTTTGTCTCTATGGTTTGTTTCCTCTTCAAGTAGCCCTATGCATAGACTGTGGAAATGCACTTTCATTGAGAGGGGTTGCCAAGCTTCTAAGAAATTACGAGTTTCCGAAATACCAGCAAATATTTTTTCATCCAATCTTGATGATACTTGGTGGTAATGATCGGTACACAAGTCCCACTTAGCTCACCAAATTTTGTTCTTCTAGGTTGAAGCGTTCGTCTACAGTAGCAGTTTTTATATTTAGGTTTCCCTCTGTTCTCTCCTACATAGATAGATGACATTGGAACTCTAAATCCAACATGCTTTGTAGTAGCTCTTTGAAACTTGACAAAATAAAGGAGTTCTCAGTTTTGTCTTTATGTTTTGTTTCCTCTTCAATTAGCCCTATGCACAGACTGTGGAAAAGCACTTTCATTGAGAGGGGTTGCCAAGCTTCTAAGAAATAACGAGTTTCCGAAATACCAGCAAATATTTTTTCTCCCAATCTTGATGATACTTGTTGCTAATTATCAGTACACAAATCTCACTCGGTTCACCAAATTTAGTTTCTCTAGGTTGAAGCGTTCGTGTACAGTAGCAGTTTTTATATTTAGGTTTCCCTGTGTTCTCTCCTATATAGATAGATGAATTTAGAACTCTAAATCCAACATGGTTTGTAGTAGCTCTTTGAAAGTTGACAAAATCAAGGAGTTCTCAGTTTTGTCTCTCTGGTTTGTTTCCTCTTCAAGTAGCCCTAGGAACAGACTGTGGAAAACCACTTTCATTGAGATGGGTTGCCAAGCTTCTAAGAAATATCGAGTTTCCGAAATACCAGCAAATATTTTTTCACCCAAACTTGATGATACTTGGTGGTAATGATCAGTACACAAATCCCACTTGGCTCACCAAATTTTGTTCTTCTAGGTTGAAGCTTTCGTCTACAGTAGCATTTTTTATATTTAGGTTTCCTTCTGTTCTCTCCTATATAGATAGATGAATTTGCAACTCTAAATTCAACATGGTTTGTAGTAGCTCTTTTAAACTTGACAAAATAAAGGAGTTCTCAGTTTTGTCTCTATGGTTTGTTTCCTCTTCAAGTGGCTCTATTCACAGACTGTGGAAAGCACTTTCATTGAGAGGGGTTGCTAAGCTTTTAAGAAATAACGAGTTTCCGAAATACCAGCAAATATTTTTTCACCCAATCTTGATTATACTTGGTGGTAATGATCAGTACACAAGTCCCACTTGGCTCACCAAATTTTGTTCTTCTAGGTTGAAGCGTTCGTCAACAGTAGCAGTTTTTATATTTAGGTTTCACTCTGCTCTCTCCTATATAAATAGATGAATTTGGAACTCTAAATCCAACATGGTTTGTAGTAGCTCTTTGAAACTTGACAAAATAAAGGAGTTCTCCGTTTGTCTCTATGGTTTGTTTACTCTTCAAGTAGCCCTAGTCACAGACGGTGGAAAGCACTTTCATTGAGATGGGTTGTCAAGTTTATAAGAAATAACAAGTTTCCGAAATACCAGCAAATATTTTTTAACCCAATCTTGATGATACCTGGTGGTAATGATCAGTACACAAATCATACTTGGCTCACCAAATTTTGTTCTTCTAGGTTGAAACGTTCGTCTACAGTAGCAGTTTGTATATTTAGGTTTCCCTCTGTTCTCTCCTATATAGATAGATGAATTTGGAACTCTAAATCCAACATGGTTTGTAGTAGCTCTTTGAAACTTGACAAAATAAAGGAGTTCTCAGATTTGTCTCTATGGTTTGTTTCCTCTTCAAGTAGCCCAAGCCACAGACTGTGGAAAAGCACTTTCATTGAGAGGGGTTGCCAAGCTTCTAAGAAATTACGAGTTTCCGAAATACCAGCAAATATTTTTTCACCCAATCTAGATGATACATGGTGGTAATGATCAGTACAAAAATCCCACTTGGCTCACCAAATTTTGTTCTTCTATGTTGAAGCGTTCTTCTACAGTAGCAGTTTTTATATTTAGGTTTCCCTCTGTTCTCTCCTATATAGATAGATGAATTTGGAACTCTAAATCCAACATGGTTTGTAGTAGCTCTTTGAAACATGAAAAAATAAAGGAGTTCTCAGTTTTGTCTCTATGGTTTGTTTCCTCTTCTAGTAGCCCTAGGCACAGACTGTGGAAAGCACTTTCATTTAGAGGGGTTGCCAAGCTTCTAAGAAATTACGAGTTTCCGAAATACCAGCAAATATTTTTTCACCCAATCTTGATGATACTTGGTGGTAATGATCTGTACCCAAATCCCACTTGGCTCACCAAATTTTGTTCTTCTAGAATGAAGCATCCGTCTACAGTAGCAGTTTTTATATTTCGTTCCCCTCTCTTCTCTCCTATATAGATAGATGAATTTGGAACTCTAAATCCAGCATGGTTTGTAGTAGCTCTTTGAAACTTGACAAAATAAAGAACTTCCCTGTTTTGTCTCTATGGTTTGTTTCCTCTTCAAGTAGCCCTAGGAACAGACAGTGGAAAAGCACTTTCATTGAGATGGGTTGCCAAGCTTCTAAGAAATATCGAGTTTCCGAAATACCAGCAAATATTTTTTCACCCAAACTTGATGATACTTGGTGGTAATGATCAGTACACAAATCCCACTTGGCTCACCAAATTTTGTTCTTCTAGGTTGAAGGTTTCGTCTACAGTAGCATTTTTTATATTTAGGTTTCCCTCTGTTCTCTCCTATATAGATAGATGAATTTGGAACTCTAAATTCAACATGGTTTGTAGTAGCTCTTTTAAACTTGACAATATAAAGGAGTTCTCAGTTTTGTCACTATGGTTTGTTTCTTCTTAAAGTAGCAATAGGCACAGATTGTGGAAAGCACTTTCATTGAGAGGCGTTGCCAAGCTTCTAAGAAATAACGAGTTTCTGAAATACCAGCAAATATTTTTTCACCCAATCTTGATAATACTTGGTGGTAATGATCAGTACACAAATCCAACTTGGCTCACCAAATTTTGTTCTTCTCGGTTGAAGAGTTCGTCTACAGTAGCAGTTTTTAATTTTAGGTTTCACTCTGTTCTCTCCTATATAGATAGATGAATTTGGAACTCTAAATCCAACATGGTTTGTAGTAGCTCTTTGAAACTTGACAAAAAAAGGAGTTCTCAGATTTGTTTCTATGTTTTGTTTCCTCTTCAAGTAGCCGTAGGCACAGACTGTGGAAAGCACTTTCATTGAGATGGGTTCCCATGCTTCTAAGAAATAACGAGTTTCCAAAATACCAGCAAATATTTTTTCACCCAATCTTGATGATACTTGGTGGTCATGATCAGTACACAAATCTCACTTGGCTCACCAAATTTTGTTCTTCTAGGTTGAAACGTTCGTCTACAATAGCAGTTTTTATATTTAGGTTTCCCTCTGTTCTCTCCTGTATAGATAGATGAATTTGGAACTCTAAATCCAACATGGTTTGTAGTAGCTCTTTGAAACTTGACAAAATAAAGGAGTTCTCAGTTTTTTCCCTATGGATTGTTTCCTCTTCAAGTAGCCCTAGGCAAACACTGTGGAAAAGCACTTTCATTGAGAGGGGTTGCCAAGCTTCTAAGAAATAACGAGTTTCTGAAATACCAGCAAATACTTTTTCACCCAATCTTGATGATGCTGGTGGTAATGATCAGTACACAAATCCCACTTGGCTCACCAAATTTTGTTCTTCTAGGTTGAAGAGTTCGTCTACAGAAGCAGTTTTTATATTTAGGTTTCCCTCTGTTCTCTCCTATATAGATATATGAATTTGGAACTCTAAATCCAACATGGTTTGTAGTAGCTCTTTGAAACTTGACAAAATAAAGGAGTTTTCAGATTTGTTTCTATGTTTTGTTGCCTCTTCAAGTAGCCCTAGGCACAGACTGTGGAAAAGCACTTTCATTGAGAGGGGTTGCCAAGCTTCTAAGAAATTACGAATTTCCGAAATACCAGCAAATATTTTTTCACCCAATCTTGATGATACTTGGTGGTAATGATCAGTACACAAATCCCACCCTGCTCACCAAATTTTGTTCTTCTAGGTTGAAGCGTTCGTCTACAGTAGCAGTTTTTATATTTAGGTTTCCCTCTGTTCTCTCCTATATAGATAGATGAATTTGGAACTCTAAATCCTACATGGTTTGTAGTAGCTCTTTGAAACTTGACAAAATAAAGGAGTTCTCAGTTTTTTCCCTATGGTTTGTTTCCTCTTCAAGTAGCCCTAGGCAAACACTGTGGAAAAGCACTTTCATTGAGACTGGTTGCCAAGCTTCTAAGAAATAACGAGTTTCTGAAATACCAGCAAATACTTTTTCACCCAATCTTGATGATGCTGGTGGTAATGATCAGTACACAAATCCCACTTGGCTCACCAAATTTTGTTCTTCTAGGTTGAAGAGTTCGTCTACAGAAGCAGTTTTTATATTTAGGTTTCCCTCTGTTCTCTCCTATATAGATATATGAATTTGGAACTCTAAATCCAACATGGTTTGTAGTAGCTCTTGAAACTTGACAAAATAAAGGAGTTCTCAGATTTGTTTCTATGTTTTGTTTCCTCTTCAAGTAGCCCTAGGCACAGACTGTGGAAAAGCACTTTCATTGAGAGGGGTTGCCAAGCTTCTAAGAAATAACGAATTTCCGAAATACCAGCAAAAATTTTTTCAACCAATCTTGATGATAGTTGTTGGTAATGATCAGTACACAGATCCCACTTGGCTCACCAAATTTTGTTCTTCTAGGTTGAAGCGTTCGTCTACAGTAGCAGTTTTTATATTTAGGTTTCACTCTGTTCTCTCATATATCGATAGATGAATTAGGAACTCTAAATCCAACATGGTTTGTAGTAGCTCGTTGAATCTTGACAAAATAAAGGAGTTCTCCGTTTTGTCTCTATGGTTTGTTTCCTCTTCAAGTAGCCCTAGGCACAGACTGTGGAAAAGCACTTTCATTGAGAGGGGTTGCCAAGCTTCTAAGAAATTACGAATTTCCGAAATACCAGCAAATATTTTTTCACCCAATCTTGATGATACTTGGTGGTAATGATCAGTACACAAATCCCACTTGGCTCACCAAATTTTGTTCTTCTAGGTTGAAGCGTTCGTCTACAGTAGCAGTTTTTATATTTAGGTTTCCCTCTGTTCTCTCCTATATAGATAGATGAATTTGGAACTCTAAATTCAACATGGTTTGTAGTAGCTCTTTTAAACTTGACAAAATAAAGGAGTTCTCAGTTTTGTCTCTATGGTTTGTTTCCTCTTCAAGTAGCCCTAGGCACAGACTGTGGAAAGCACTTTCATTTAGAGGGGTTGCCAAACTTCTAAGAAATAACGAGTTTCCGAAACACCAGCAAATATTTTTTCACCCAATCTTGATGATACTTGGTGGTTTGGTCAGTACACAAATCCCACTTGGCTCACCAAAGTTCGTTCTTCTAGGTTGAAGCGTTTGTCTACTGTAGCAGTTTTTATATTTAGGTTTCACTCTGTTCTCTCATATAGAGATAGATGAATTTGGAACTCTAAATTCAACATGGTTTGTAGTAGCTCTTTGAAACTTGACAAAATAAAGGAGTTCTCAGTTTTGTCTCTATGGTTTGTTTCCTCTTCTAGTAGACCTAGGCACAGACTGTGGAAAGCACTTTCATTTAGAGGGGTTGCCAACCTTCTAAGAAATAACGAGTTTCCGAAATACCAGCAAATATTTTTTCACCCAATCTTGATGATACTTGGTGGTAATGATCAGTACAAAAGTCCCACTTGGCTCACAAAATTTTTTTCTTCTAGGTTGAAGCGTTCTTCGACAATAGCAGTTCTTATATTTAGGTTTCCCTCTGTTCTCTCCTATATAGATAGATGAATTTGGAACTCTAAATCCAACATGGTTTGTAGTAGCTCTTTGAAACTTGACAAAATAAAGGAGTTCTCAGATTTGTCTCTATGGTTTGTTTCCTCTTCAAGTAGCCCTAGGCACAGACTGTGGAAAAGCACTTCATTAAGAGGGGTTGCCAAACTTCTAAGAAATTAAGAGTTTTCGAAATACCAACAAATATTTTTTCACCCAATCTTGATGATACTTGGTGGTAATGATCAGTACACAAATCCCACTTGGCTCACGAAATTTTGTTCTTCGAGTTTGAAGCTTTAGTCTACAGTAGCAGTTTCTATATTTAGGTTTCCCTCTGTTCTCTCCTATATAGATAGATGAATTTGGAACTCTAAATTCAACATGGTTTGTAGTAGCTCTTTGAAACTTGAGAAAATAAAGGAGTTCTCAGTTTTGTCTCTATGGATTGTTTCCTCTTCAAGTAGCCCTAGGCACAGACTGTGGAAAAGCACTTTCATTGAGAGGGGTTGCCAACCTTCTACGAAATAACGAGTTTCCGAAATACCAGCCAATATTTTTTCACCCAATCTTGATAATACTTGGTGGTACTGATCAGTACACAAATCCCACTTGGCTCACCAAATTTTGTTCTTCTAGGTTGAAGCGTTCTTCGACAGTAGCAGTTTTTATATTTAGGGTTCACCCTGTTCTCTCATAAAATGATAGATGAATTTGGAACTCTAAATCCAACATGGTTTGTAGTAGCTCTTTGAAACTTGACAAAATAAAGGAGTTCTGAGTTTTCTCTCTATGGTTTGTTTCCTGTTCAAGTAGCCCTAGGCACAGACTGTGGAAAAGCACTTTCATTGAGAGTGGTTGTCAGGCTTCTAAGATTACAAGTTTCCGAAATAGCAGCAAATATTTTTCACCCAATCTTGATGATACTTGGTGGTAATGATCAGTATACAGATACCAATTGGCTCACCAAATTTTGTTCTTCTAGGTTGAAGCGTTCATCTACAGTAGCAGTTTGTATATTTAGGTATCCCTCTGTTCTCTCCTATATAGATAGATGAATTTGGAACTCTAAATCCAACATGGTTTCTAGTAGCTCTTTGAAACTTGACAAAATAAATAAGTTCTCAGTTTTGTCTCTATGGTTTGTTTCCTCTTCAAGAAGCCCTAGGCACAGACTGTGGAAAAGCACTTTCATTGAGATGGGTTGCCAAGCTTCTAAGAATTAGCGAGTTTAGGAAATACCAGCAAATATTTTTTCACCCAATCTTGATGATACTTGGTGGTAATGATCAGTACACAAATCCCACTTGGCTCACCAAATTTTGTTCTTCTAGTTTGAAACTTTCGTCTACAGTAGCAGTTTTTATATTTAGGTTTCCCTCTGTTCTCTCCTATATAGATAGATGAATTTGGAACTCTAAATCCAACATGGTTTGTAGTAGCTCTTTGAAACTTGACAAAATATAGGAGTTCTTAGTTTTGTCTCTATGTTTTGTTTCCTCTTCAAGTAGCCGTAGGCACAGACTGTGGAAAGCACTTTCATTGAGATGGGTTCCCAAGCTTCTAAGAAATAACGAGTTTCCAAAATACCAGCAAATATTTTTTCACCCAATCTTGATGATACTTGGTGGTCATGATCAGTACACAAATCTCACTTGGCTCACCAAATTTTGTTCTTCTAGGTTGAAACGTTCGTCTACAATAGCAGTTTTTATATTTAGGTTTCCCTCTGTTCTCTCCTGTATAGATAGATGAATTTGGAACTCTAAATCCAACATGGTTTGTAGTAGCTCTTTGAAACTTGACAAAATAAAGGAGTTCTCAGTTTTTTCCCTATGGATTGTTTCCTCTTCAAGTAGCCCTAGGCAAACACTGTGGAAAAGCACTTTCATTGAGAGGGGATGCCAAGCTTCTAAGAAATAACGAGTTTCTGAAATACCAGCAAATACTTTTTCACCCAATCTTGATGATGCTGGTGGTAATGATCAGTACACAAATCCCACTTGGCTCACCAAATTTTGTTCTTCTAGGTTGAAGAGTTCGTCTACAGAAGCAGTTTTTATATTTAGGTTTCCCTCTGTTCTCTCCTATATAGATATATGAATTTGGAACTCTAAATCCAACATGGTTTGTAGTAGCTCTTGAAACTTGACAAAAAAAAGGAGTTCTCAGATTTGTTTCTATGTTTTGTTTCCTCTTCAAGTAGCCCTAGGCACAGACTGTGGAAAAGCACTTTCATTGAGAGGGGTTGCCAAGCTTCTAAGAAATAACGAATTTCCGAAATACCAGCAAAAATTTTTTCAACCAATCTTGATGATACTTGGTGGTAATGATCAGTACACAGATCCCACTTGGCTCACCAAATTTTGTTCTTCTAGGTTGAAGCGTTCGTCTACAGTAGCAGTTTTTATATTTAGGTTTCACTCTGTTCTCTCATATATCGATAGATGAATTAGGAACTCTAAATCCAACATGGTTTGTAGTAGCTCGTTGAATCTTGACAAAATAAAGGAGTTCTCCGTTTTGTCTCTATGGTTTGTTTCCTCTTCAAGTAGCCCTAGGCACAGACTGTGGAAAAGCACTTTCATTGAGAGGGGTTGCCAAGCTTCTAAGAAATTACGAATTTCCGAAATACCAGCAAATATTTTTTCACCCAATCTTGATGATACTTGGTGATAATGATCAGTACACAAATCCCACTTGGCTCACCAAATTTTGTTCTTCTAGGTTGAAGCGTTCGTCTACAGTAGCAGTTTTTATATTTAGGTTTCACTCTGTTCTCTCATATATCGATAGATGAATTAGGAACTCTAAATCCAACATGGTTTGTAGTAGCTCGTTGAATCTTGACAAAATAAAGGAGTTCTCCGTTTTGTCTCTATGGTTTGTTTCCTCTTCAAGTAGCCCTAGGCACAGACTGTGGAAAAGCACTTTCATTGAGAGGGGTTGCCAAGCTTCTAAGAAATTACGAATTTCCGAAATACCAGCAAATATTTTTTCACCCAATCTTGATGATACTTGGTGGTAATGATCAGTACACAAATCCCACTTGGCTCACCAAATTTTGTTCTTCTAGGTTGAAGCGTTCGTCTACAGTAGCAGTTTTTATATTTAGGTTTCCCTCTGTTCTCTCCTATATAGATAGATGAATTTGGAACTCTAAATTCAACATGGTTTGTAGTAGCTCTTTTAAACTTGACAAAATAAAGGAGTTCTCACTTTTGTCTCTATGGTTTGTTTCCTCTTCAAGTAGCCCTAGGCACAGACTGTGGAAAGCACTTTCATTTAGAGGGGTTGCCAAACTTCTAAGAAATAACGAGTTTCCGAAACACCAGCAAATATTTTTTCACCCAATCTTGATGATACTTGGTGGTTTGGTCAGTACACAAATCCCACTTGGCTCACCAAAGTTTGTTCTTCTAGGTTGAAGCGTTTGTCTACTGTAGCAGTTTTTATATTTAGGTTTCACTCTGTTCTCTCATATAGAGATAGATGAATTTGGAACTCTAAATTCAACATGGTTTGTAGTAGCTCTTTGAAACTTGACAAAATAAAGGAGTTCTCAGTTTTGTCTCTATGGTTTGTTTCCTCTTCTAGTAGACCTAGGCACAGACTGTGGAAAGCACTTTCATTTAGAGGGGTTGCCAACCTTCTAAGAAATAACGAGTTTCCGAAATACCAGCAAATATTTTTTCACCCAATCTTGATGATACTTGGTGGTAATGATCAGTACACAAGTCCCACTTGGCTCACAAAATTTTTTTCTTCTAGGTTGAAGCGTTCTTCGACAATAGCAGTTCTTATATTTAGGTTTCCCTCTGTTCTCTCCTATATAGATAGATGAATTTGGAACTCTAAATCCAACATGGTTTGTAGTAGCTCTTTGAAACTTGACAAAATAAAGGAGTTCTCAGATTTGTCTCTATGGTTTGTTTCCTCTTCAAGTAGCCCTAGGCACAGACTGTGGAAAAGCACTTCATTAAGAGGGGTTGCCAAACTTCTAAGAAATTAAGAGTTTTCGAAATACCAACAAATATTTTTTCACCCAATCTTGATGATACTTGGTGGTAATGATCAGTACACAAATCCCACTTGGCTCACGAAATTTTGTTCTTCGAGTTTGAAGCTTTAGTCTACAGTAGCAGTTTCTATATTTAGGTTTCCCTCTGTTCTCTCCTATATAGATAGATGAATTTGGAACTCTAAATTCAACATGGTTTGTAGTAGCTCTTTGAAACTTGAGAAAATAAAGGAGTTCTCAGTTTTGTCTCTATGGATTGTTTCCTCTTCAAGTAGCCCTAGGCACAGACTGTGGAAAAGCACTTTCATTGAGAGGGGTTGCCAACCTTCTACGAAATAACGAGTTTCCGAAATACCAGCCAATATTTTTTCACCCAATCTTGATAATACTTGGTGGTACTGATCAGTACACAAATCCCACTTGGCTCACCAAATTTTGTTCTTCTAGGTTGAAGCGTTCTTCGACAGTAGCAGTTTTTATATTTAGGGTTCACCCTGTTCTCTCATAAAAAGATAGATGAATTTGGAACTCTAAATCCAACATGGTTTGTAGTAGCTCTTTGAAACTTGACAAAATAAAGGAGTTCTGAGTTTTCTCTCTATGGTTTGTTTCCTGTTCAAGTAGCCCTAGGCACAGACTGTGGAAAAGCACTTTCATTGAGAGTGGTTGTCAGGCTTCTAAGATTACAAGTTTCCGAAATAGCAGCAAATATTTTTCACCCAATCTTGATGATACTTGGTGGTAATGATCAGTATACAGATACCAATTGGCTCACCAAATTTTGTTCTTCTAGGTTGAAGCGTTCATCTACAGTAGCAGTTTGTATATTTAGGTATCCCTCTGTTCTCTCCTATATAGATAGATGAATTTGGAACTCTAAATCCAACATGGTTTCTAGTAGCTCTTTGAAACTTGACAAAATAAATAAGTTCTCAGTTTTGTCTCTATGGTTTGTTTCCTCTTCAAGAAGCCCTAGGCACAGACTGTGGAAAAGCACTTTCATTGAGATGGGTTGCCAAGCTTCTAAGAATTAGCGAGTTTAGGAAATACCAGCAAATATTTTTTCACCCAATCTTGATGATACTTGGTGGTAATGATCAGTACACAAATCCCACTTGGCTCACCAAATTTTGTTCTTCTAGTTTGAAACTTTCGTCTACAGTAGCAGTTTTTATATTTAGGTTTCCCTCTGTTCTCTCCTATATAGATAGATGAATTTGGAACTCTAAATCCAACATGGTTTGTAGTAGCTCTTTGAAACTTGACAAAATATAGGAGTTCTTAGTTTTGTCTCTATGTTTTGTTTCCTCTTCAAGTAGCCGTAGGCACAGACTGTGGAAAGCACTTTCATTGAGATGGGTTCCCAAGCTTCTAAGAAATAACGAGTTTCCAAAATACCAGCAAATATTTTTTCACCCAATCTTGATGATACTTGGTGGTCATGATCAGTACACAAATCTCACTTGGCTCACCAAATTTTGTTCTTCTAGGTTGAAACGTTCGTCTACAATAGCAGTTTTTATATTTAGGTTTCCCTCTGTTCTCTCCTGTATAGATAGATGAATTTGGAACTCTAAATCCAACATGGTTTGTAGTAGCTCTTTGAAACTTGACAAAATAAAGGAGTTCTCAGTTTTTTCCCTATGGATTGTTTCCTCTTCAAGTAGCCCTAGGCAAACACTGTGGAAAAGCACTTTCATTGAGAGGGGATGCCAAGCTTCTAAGAAATAACGAGTTTCTGAAATACCAGCAAATACTTTTTCACCCAATCTTGATGATGCTGGTGGTAATGATCAGTACACAAATCCCACTTGGCTCACCAAATTTTGTTCTTCTAGGTTGAAGAGTTCGTCTACAGAAGCAGTTTTTATATTTAGGTTTCCCTCTGTTCTCTCCTATATAGATATATGAATTTGGAACTCTAAATCCAACATGGTTTGTAGTAGCTCTTGAAACTTGACAAAAAAAAGGAGTTCTCAGATTTGTTTCTATGTTTTGTTTCCTCTTCAAGTAGCCCTAGGCACAGACTGTGGAAAAGCACTTTCATTGAGAGGGGTTGCCAAGCTTCTAAGAAATAACGAATTTCCGAAATACCAGCAAAAATTTTTTCAACCAATCTTGATGATACTTGGTGGTAATGATCAGTACACAGATCCCACTTGGCTCACCAAATTTTGTTCTTCTAGGTTGAAGCGTTCGTCTACAGTAGCAGTTTTTATATTTAGGTTTCACTCTGTTCTCTCATATATCGATAGATGAATTAGGAACTCTAAATCCAACATGGTTTGTAGTAGCTCGTTGAATCTTGACAAAATAAAGGAGTTCTCAGTTTTGTCTCTATGGTTTGTTTCCTCTTCATGTAGCCCTAGGCACAGACTGTGGAAAAGCACTTTCATTGAGAGGGGTTGCCAAGCTTCTAAGAAATTACGAATTTCCGAAATACCAGCAAATATTTTTTCACCCAATCTTGATGATACTTGGTGATAATGATCAATACACAAATCCCACTTGGCTCACCAAATTTTGTTCTTCTAGGTTGAAGCGTTCGTCTACAGTAGCAGTTTTTATATTTAGGTTTCACTCTGTTCTCTCATATATCGATAGATGAATTAGGAACTCTAAATCCAACATGGTTTGTAGTAGCTCGTTGAATCTTGACAAAATAAAGGAGTTCTCCGTTTTGTCTCTATGGTTTGTTTCCTCTTCAAGTAGCCCTAGGCACAGACTGTGGAAAAGCACTTTCATTGAGAGGGGTTGCCAAGCTTCTAAGAAATTACGAATTTCCGAAATACCAGCAAATATTTTTTCACCCAATCTTGATGATACTTGGTGGTAATGATCAGTACACAAATCCCACTTGGCTCACCAAATTTTGTTCTTCTAGGTTGAAGCGTTCGTCTACAGTAGCAGTTTTATATTTAGGTTTCCCTCTGTTCTCTCCTATATAGATAGATGAATTTGGAACTCTAAATTCAACATGGTTTGTAGTAGCTCTTTTAAACTTGACAAAATAAAGGAGTTCTCAGTTTTGTCTCTATGGTTTGTTTCCTCTTCAAGTAGACCTAGGCACAGACTGTGGAAAGCACTTTCATTTAGAGGGGTTGCCAAACTTCTAAGAAATAACGAGTTTCCGAAACACCAGCAAATATTTTTTCACCCAATCTTGATGATACTTGGTGGTAATGATCAGTACACATGTCCCACTTGGCTCACCAAATTTTGTTCTTCTAGGTTGAAGCGTTCGTCTACAGAAGCAGTTTTTATATTTAGGTTTCTCTCTGTTCTCTCCTATATAGATAGATGAATTTGGAACTCTAAATCCAACATGGATTGTAGTAGCTCTTTGAAACTTGAAAAAATAAAGGAGTTCTCAGTTTTGTCTCTATGGTTTGTTTCCTCTTCAAGTAGCCCTAGGCACAGACTGTGGAAAAGCACTTCCATTGAGAGGGGTTGCCAAGCTTCTAAGAAATAACGAGTTTCCGAAATACTAGCAAAAATTTTTTCACCCAATCTTGATGATACTTGGTGGTAATGATCAGTATACAGATCCCAATTGGCTCACCAAATTTTGTTCTTCTAGCTTGAAGCGTTCGTCTACAGTAGCAGTTTTTATATTTAGGTTTCCCTCTGTTCTCTCCTATATAGATAGATGAATTTGGAACTCTAAATTCAACATGGTTTGTAGTAGCTCTTTTAAACTTGACAAAATAAAGGAGTTCTCAGTTTTGTCTCTATGGTTTGTTTCCTCTTCAAGTAGCCCTAGGCACAGACTGTGGAAAGCACTTTCATTTAGAGGGGTTGCCAAACTTCTAAGAAATAACGAGTTTCCGAAACACCAGCAAATATTTTTTCACCCAATCTTGATGATACTTGGTGGTTTGGTCAGTACACAAATCCCACTTGGCTCACCAAAGTTCGTTCTTCTAGGTTGGAAGCGTTTGTCTACTGTAGCAGTTTTTATATTTAGGTTTCACTCTGTTCTCTCATATAGAGATAGATGAATTTGGAACTCTAAATTCAACATGGTTTGTAGTAGCTCTTTGAAACTTGACAAATTAAAGGAGTTCTCAGTTTTGTCTCTATGGTTTGTTTCCTCTTCTAGTAGACCTAGGCACAGACTGTGGAAAGCACTTTCATTTAGAGGGGTTGCCAACCTTCTAAGAAATAACGAGTTTCCGAAATACCAGCAAATATTTTTTCACCCAATCTTGATGATACTTGGTGGTAATGATCAGTACAAAAGTCCCACTTGGCTCACAAAATTTTTTTCTTCTAGGTTGAAGCGTTCTTCGACAATAGCAGTTCTTATATTTAGGTTTCCCTCTGTTCTCTCCTATATAGATAGATGAATTTGGAACTCTAAATCCAACATGGTTTGTAGTAGCTCTTTGAACTTGACAAAATAAAGGAGTTCTCAGATTTGTCCTCTATGGTTTGTTTCCTCTTCAAGTAGCCCTAGGCACAGACTGTGGAAAAGCACTTCATTAAGAGGGGTTGCCAAACTTCTAAGAAATTAAGAGTTTTCGAAATACCAACAAATATTTTTTTCACCCAATCTTGATGATACTTGGTGGTAATGATCAGTACACAAATCCCACTTGGCTCACGAAATTTTGTTCTTCGAGTTTGAAGCTTTAGTCTACAGTAGCAGTTTCTATATTTAGGTTTCCCTCTGTTCTCTCCTATATAGATAGATGAATTTGGAACTCTAAATTCAACATGGTTTGTAGTAGCTCTTTGAAACTTGAGAAAATAAAGGAGTTCTCAGTTTTGTCTCTATGGATTGTTTCCTCTTCAAGTAGCCCTAGGCACAGACTGTGGAAAAGCACTTTCATTGAGAGGGGTTGCCAACCTTCTACGAAATAACGAGTTTCCGAAATACCAGCCAATATTTTTTCACCCAATCTTGATAATACTTGGTGGTACTGATCAGTACACAAATCCCACTTGGCTCACCAAATTTTGTTCTTCTAGGTTGAAGCGTTCTTCGACAGTAGCAGTTTTTATATTTAGGGTTCACCCTGTTCTCTCATAAAAAGATAGATGAATTTGGAACTCTAAATCCAACATGGTTTGTAGTAGCTCTTTGAAACTTGACAAAATAAAGGAGTTCTGAGTTTTCTCTCTATGGTTTGTTTCCTGTTCAAGTAGCCCTAGGCACAGACTGTGGAAAAAGCACTTTCATTGAGAGTGGTTGTCAGGCTTCTAAGATTACAAGTTTCCGAAATAGCAGCAAATATTTTTCACCCAATCTTGATGATACTTGGTGGTAATGATCAGTATACAGATACCAATTGGCTCACCAAATTTTGTTCTTCTAGGTTGAAGCGTTCATCTACAGTAGCAGTTTGTATATTTAGGTATCCCTCTGTTCTCTCCTATATAGATAGATGAATTTGGAACTCTAAATCCAACATGGTTTCTAGTAGCTCTTTGAAACTTGACAAAATAAATAAGTTCTCAGTTTTGTCTCTATGGTTTGTTTCCTCTTCAAGAAGCCCTAGGCACAGACTGTGGAAAAGCACTTTCATTGAGATGGGTTGCCAAGCTTCTAAGAATTAGCGAGTTTAGGAAATACCAGCAAATATTTTTTCACCCAATCTTGATGATACTTGGTGGTAATGATCAGTACACAAATCCCACTTGGCTCACCAAATTTTGTTCTTCTAGTTTGAAACTTTCGTCTACAGTAGCAGTTTTTATATTTAGGTTTCCCTCTGTTCTCTCCTATATAGATAGATGAATTTGGAACTCTAAATCCAACATGGTTTGTAGTAGCTCTTTGAAACTTGACAAAATATAGGAGTTCTTAGTTTTGTCTCTATGTTTTGTTTCCTCTTCAAGTAGCCGTAGGCACAGACTGTGGAAAGCACTTTCATTGAGATGGGTTCCCAAGCTTCTAAGAAATAACGAGTTTCCAAAATACCAGCAAATATTTTTTCACCCAATCTTGATGATACTTGGTGGTCATGATCAGTACACAAATCTCACTTGGCTCACCAAATTTTGTTCTTCTAGGTTGAAACGTTCGTCTACAATAGCAGTTTTTATATTTAGGTTTCCCTCTGTTCTCTCCTGTATAGATAGATGAATTTGGAACTCTAAATCCAACATGGTTTGTAGTAGCTCTTTGAAACTTGACAAAATAAAGGAGTTCTCAGTTTTTTCCCTATGGATTGTTTCCTCTTCAAGTAGCCCTAGGCAAACACTGTGGAAAAGCACTTTCATTGAGAGGGGATGCCAAGCTTCTAAGAAATAACGAGTTTCTGAAATACCAGCAAATACTTTTCACCCAATCTTGATGATGCTGGTGGTAATGATCAGTACACAAATCCCACTTGGCTCACCAAATTTTGTTCTTCTAGGTTGAAGAGTTCGTCTACAGAAGCAGTTTTTATATTTAGGTTTCCCTCTGTTCTCTCCTATATAGATATATGAATTTGGAACTCTAAATCCAACATGGTTTGTAGTAGCTCTTGAAACTTGACAAAAAAAAAGGAGTTCTCAGATTTGTTTCTATGTTTTGTTTCCTCTTCAAGTAGCCCTAGGCACAGACTGTGGAAAAGCACTTTCATTGAGAGGGGTTGCCAAGCTTCTAAGAAATAACGAATTTCCGAAATACCAGCAAAAATTTTTTCAACCAATCTTGATGATACTTGGTGGTAATGATCAGTACACAGATCCCACTTGGCTCACCAAATTTTGTTCTTCTAGGTTGAAGCGTTCGTCTACAGTAGCAGTTTTTATATTTAGGTTTCACTCTGTTCTCTCATATATCGATAGATGAATTAGGAACTCTAAATCCAACATGGTTTGTAGTAGCTCGTTGAATCTTGACAAAATAAAGGAGTTCTCAGTTTTGTCTCTATGGTTTGTTTCCTCTTCATGTAGCCCTAGGCACAGACTGTGGAAAAGCACTTTCATTGAGAGGGGTTGCCAAGCTTCTAAGAAATTACGAATTTCCGAAATACCAGCAAATATTTTTTCACCCAATCTTGATGATACTTGGTGATAATGATCAATACACAAATCCCACTTGGCTCACCAAATTTTGTTCTTCTAGGTTGAAGCGTTCGTCTACAGTAGCAGTTTTTATATTTAGGTTTCACTCTGTTCTCTCATATATCGATAGATGAATTAGGAACTCTAAATCCAACATGGTTTGTAGTAGCTCGTTGAATCTTGACAAAATAAAGGAGTTCTCCGTTTTGTCTCTATGGTTTGTTTCCTCTTCAAGTAGCCCTAGGCACAGACTGTGGAAAAGCACTTTCATTGAGAGGGGTTGCCAAGCTTCTAAGAAATTACGAATTTCCGAAATACCAGCAAATATTTTTTCACCCAATCTTGATGATACTTGGTGGTAATGATCAGTACACAAATCCCACTTGGCTCACCAAATTTTGTTCTTCTAGGTTGAAGCGTTCGTCTACAGTAGCAGTTTTTATATTTAGGTTTCCCTCTGTTCTCTCCTATATAGATAGATGAATTTGGAACTCTAAATTCAACATGGTTTGTAGTAGCTCTTTTAAACTTGACAAAATAAAGGAGTTCTCAGTTTTGTCTCTATGGTTTGTTTCCTCTTCAAGTAGCCCTAGGCACAGACTGTGGAAAGCACTTTCATTTAGAGGGGTTGCCAAACTTCTAAGAAATAACGAGTTTCCGAAACACCAGCAAATATTTTTTCACCCAATCTTGATGATACTTGGTGGTAATGATCAGTACACATGTCCCACTTGGCTCACCAAATTTTGTTCTTCTAGGTTGAAGCGTTCGTCTACAGAAGCAGTTTTTATATTTAGGTTTCTCTCTGTTCTCTCCTATATAGATAGATGAATTTGGAACTCTAAATCCAACATGGATTGTAGTAGCTCTTTGAAACTTGAAAAAATAAAGGAGTTCTCAGTTTTGTCTCTATGGTTTGTTTCCTCTTCAAGTAGCCCTAGGCACAGACTGTGGAAAAGCACTTCCATTGAGAGGGGTTGCCAAGCTTCTAAGAAATAACGAGTTTCCGAAATACTAGCAAAAATTTTTCACCCAATCTTGATGATACTTGGTGGTAATGATCAGTATACAGATCCCAATTGGCTCACCAAATTTTGTTCTTCTAGCTTGAAGCGTTCGTCTACAGTAGCAGTTTTTATATTTAGGTTTCCCTCTGTTCTCTCCTATATAGATAGATGAATTTGGAACTCTAAATCCAACATGGTTGTAGTAGCTCTTTGAAACTTGACAAAATAAAGGTTTTCTCAGTTTTGTCTCTATGGTTTGTTTCCTGTTCAAGTAGCCCTAGGTACACACTGTGGAAAAGCACTTTCATTGAGAGGGGTTGCCATGCTTCTAAGAAATAACGAGTTTTCCGAAATACGAGCAATTATTTTTTCACCCAATCTTGATGATACTTGGTGGTAATGATCAGTACAGAAATCCCACTAGGCTCACCAAATTTTGTTCTTCTAGTTTGAAACTTTCGTCTACAGTAGCAGTTTTTATATTTAGGTTTCCCTCTGTTCTCTCCTATATAGATAGATGAATTTGGAACTCTTAATCCAACATGGTTTCTAGTAGCTCTTTGAAACTTGACAAAAGATAGGAGTTCTTAGTTTTGTCTCTATGTTTTGTTTCCTCTTCAAGTAGCCGTAGGCACAGACTGTGGAAAGCACTTTCATTGAGATGGGTTCCCAAGCTTCTAAGAAATAACGAGTTTCCAAAATACCAGCAAATATTTTTTTACCCAATCTTGATGATACTTGGTGGTCATGATCAGTACACAAATCTCACTTGGCTCACCAAATTTTGTTCTTCTAGGTTGAAACGTTCGTCTACAATAGCAGTTTTTATATTTAGGTTTTCCCTCTGTTCTCTC
>NW_027517322.1:0-45415 GCF_048772815.1 Callospermophilus lateralis
AAGCGTTCGTCTACAGTAGCAGTTTTTATATTTAGGTTTCACTCTGTTCTCTCATATATAGATAGAAGAATTTGGAACTCTAAATCCAACATGGTTTGTAGTAGCTCTTTGAAACTTGAAAAAATAAAGGAGTTCTCAGTTTTGTCTCTATGGTTTGTTTCCTCTTCAATTAGCCCTAGGCACAGACTGTGGAAAAGCACTTTCATTGAGATGGGTTGCCAAGCTTCAAAGAACTAACGAGTTTTCGAAATACCAGCAAATATTTTTTCACCCAATCTTGATGATACTTGGTGGTAATGATGAGTACACAAATCCCACTTGGCTAACCAAATTTTGTTCTTCTAGGTTGAAGCGTTCATCTACAGTAGCAGTATTATATTTAGGTTTCCCTCTGTTCTCTCCTATATAAATAGATGGTTTTGGAACTCTAAATCCAACATGGTTTTTAGTAGCTGTTTGAAACTTGAAAAAATAATGGAGTAGTCAGTTTTGTCTCTATGGTTTGTTTCCTCTTCAAGTAGCCCTAGGCACACACTGTAGAAAAGCACTTTCATTGAGAGGGGTTGCCAAGCTTCTAAGAAATAACTAGTTTCCGAAATACCAGCAAATATTTTTTCACCCAATCTTGATGATACTTGATGGTAATGATCAGTACACAAATCCCACTTGGCTCAACAAATTTTGTTCTTCTAGGTTGAAGCGTTCGTCTACAGTAGCAGTTTTTATATTTAGGTTTTACTCTGTTCTCTCATATATAGATAGATGAATTTGGAACTCTAAATCCAACATGTTTTGTAGTAGCTCTTGGAAACTTGACAAAATAAGGAGTTCTCAGTTTTGTCTCTATGATTTGTTTCCTCTTCAAGTAGCCCTAGGCACAGACTGTGGAAAAGCCACTTTCATTGAGAGGGGTTGCCAAGCTTCTAAGAAATAACGAGTTTCCAAAATACCAGAAAATATTTTTTCACTAAATCTTGATGATACTTGTTGCTAATGATCAGTACACAAATCCCACTTTGCTCACCAAATTTTGTTCTTCTAGTTTGAAGCGTTCGTCTACAATAGCAGTTTTTATATTTAGGTTTCCCTCTGTTCTCTCCTATATAGATAGATGAATTTGGAACTCTAATTCCAACATGGTTTGTAGTAGCTCTTTGAAACTTGAGAAAATAAAGGAGTTCTCAGTTTTGTCTCTATGGTTTGTTTCCTCTTCAAGTAGCCCTAGACACAGACTGTGGAAACGCACTTTCATTGAGAGGGGTTGCCAAGCTTCTAAGAAATAACGAGTTTCTGAAATACCAGCAAATATTTTTTCACGCAATCTTGATGATACTTGTTGCTAATGATCAGTACACATATCCCACTTGGCTCACCAAATTTTGTTCTTCTAATTTGAAGCGCTCGTCTACAGTAGCAGTTTTATATTTAGGTTTTCCTGTGTTCTCTACTATATAGATAGATGAATTTGGAAATCTAAATCCAACATGGTTTGTAGTAGCTCTTTGAAACTTGACAAAATAAAGGAGTTCTCAGTTTTGTCTCTATGGTTTGTTTCCTCTTCAAGAAGCCCTAGGCACCTACTGTGGAAAAGCACTTTCATTGAGAGGCGTTGCCAAGCTTCTAAGAAATTACGAGTTTCCGAAATACCAGCAAATATTTTTTACCCAAACTTGATGATACTTGTTGCTAATGATCAGTACACAAATCCCACTTGGCTCACCAAATTTTGTTCTTCTAATTTGAAGCGCTCGTCTACATTAGCAGTTTTATATTTAGGTTTTCCTGTGTTCTCTCCTATATAGATAGATGAATTTGGAAATCTAAATCCAACATGGTTTGTAGTAGCTCTTTGAAACTTGAAAAAATAAAGGAGTTCTCAGTTTTGTCTCTATGGTTTGTTTCCTCTTCAAGAAGCCATAGGCACCTACTGTGGAAAAGCACTTTCATTGAGAGGTGTTGCCAAGCTTCTAAGAATTAACGAGTTTCCGAAATACCAGCAAATATTTTTTCACCGAATCTTGATGATACTTGGTGGTAATGATCAGTACACAAATCCCACTTGGCTCAATAAATTTTGTTCTTCTAGGTTGAAGCGTTCGTCTACAGTAGCAGTTTTTATATTTAGGTTTCCCTCTGTTCTCTCCTATATAGATAGATGAATTTGGAACTCTAAATCCAACATGGTTTGTAGTAGCTCTTTGAAACTTGACAAAATAAAGGCGTTCTCAGTTTTGTCTCTATGGTTTGTTTCCTCTTCAAGTAGCCCAAGGCAAAGACTGTGGAAAAGCACTTTCATTGAGAGGGGTTGCAAATCTTCTAAGAAATTACAAGTTTCCGAAATACCAGCAAATATTTTTTCACCCAATCTTGATGATACTTGATGGTAATGATCAGTACACAAATCCCACTTGGCTCAACAAATTTTGTTCTTCTAGGTTGAAGCATTCGTCTACAGTAGCAGTTTTTATATTTAGGTTTTACTCTGTTCTCTCATATATAGATAGATGAATTTGGAACTCTAAATCCAACATGTTTTGTAGTAGCTCTTGGAAACTTGACAAAATAAAGGAGTTCTCAGTTTTCTCTCTATGATTTGTTTCCTCTTCAAGTAGCCCTAGGCACAGACTGTGGAAAAGCACTTTCATTGAGAGGGGTTGCCAAGCTTCTAAGAAATAACGAGTTTCCAAAATACCAGAAAATATTTTTTCACTAAATCTTGATGATACTTGTTGCTAATGATCAGTACACAAATCCCACTTTGCTCACCAAATTTTGTTCTTCTAGTTTGAAGCGTTCGTCTACAATAGCAGTTTATATATTTAGGTTTCCCTCTGTTCTCTCCTATATAGATAGATGAATTTGGAACTCTAATTCCAACATGGTTTGTAGTAGCTCTTTGAAACTTGAGAAAATAAAGGAGTTCTCAGTTTTGTCTCTATGGTTTGTTTCCTCTTCAAGTAGCCCTAGGCACAGACTGTGGAAAAGCACTTTCATTGAGAGGGGTTGCCAAGCTTCTAAGAATTTAGGAGTTTCCGAAATACCAGCAAATATTTTTTCACCCAATCTTGATGATACTTGGTGGTAATGATCAGTACACAAATCCCACTTGGCTCACCAAATTTTGTTCTTCTAGGTTGAAGCGTTCGTCTACAGTAGCAGTTTTTATATTTAGGTTTCACTCTGTTCTCTCATATATAGATAGATGAATTTGGAACTCTAAATCCAACATGGTTTGTAGTAGCTCTTTGAAACTTGAAAAAATAAAGGAGTTCTCAGTTTTGTCTCTATGGTTTGTTTCCTCTTCAATTAGCCCTAGGCACAGACTGTGGAAAAGCACTTTCATTGAGATGGGTTGCCAAGCTTCTAAGAACTAACGAGTTTTCGAAATACCAGCAAATATTTTTTCACCCAATCTTGATGATACTTGGTGGTAATGATGAGTACACAAATCCCACTTGGCTAACCAAATTTTGTTCTTCTAGGTTGAAGCGTTCGTCTACAGTAGCAGTATTTATATTTAGGTTTCCCTCTGTTCTCTCCTATATAAATAGATGGTTTTGGAACTCTAAATCCAACATGGTTTTTAGTAGCTGTTTGAAACTTGAAAAAATAACGGAGTAGTCAGTTTTGTCTCTATGGTTTGTTTCCTCTTCAAGTAGCCCTAGGCACACACTGTAGAAAAGCACTTTCATTGAGAGGGGTTGCCAAGCTTCTAAGAAATAACTAGTTTCCGAAATACCAGCAAATATTTTTTCACCCAATCTTGATGATACTTGATGGTAATGATCAGTACACAAATCCCACTTGGCTCAACAAATTTTGTTCTTCTAGGTTGATGCGTTCGTCTACAGTAGCAGTTTTTATATTTAGGTTTTACTCTGTTCTCTCATATATAGATAGATGAATTTGGAACTCTAAATCCAACATGTTTTGTAGTAGCTCTTGGAAACTTGACAAAATAAAGGAGTTCTCAGTTTTGTCTCTATGATTTGTTTCCTCTTCAAGTAGCCCTAGGCACAGACTGTGGAAAAGCACTTTCATTGAGAGGGGTTGCCAAGCTTCTAAGAAATAACGAGTTTCCAAAATACCAGAAAATATTTTTTCACTAAATCTTGATGATACTTGTTGCTAATGATCAGTACACAAATCCCACTTTGCTCACCAAATTTTGTTCTTCTAGTTTGAAGCGTTCGTCCACAATAGCAGTTTTTTATATTTAGGTTTCCCTCTGTTCTCTCCTATATAGATAGATGAATTTGGAACTCTAATTCCAACATGGTTTGTAGTAGCTCTTTGAAACTTGAGAAAATAAAGGAGTTCTCAGTTTTGTCTCTATGGTTTGTTTCCTCTTCAAGTAGCCCTAGGCACAGACTGTGGAAACGCACTTTCATTGAGAGGGGTTGCCAAGCTTCTAAGAAATAACGAGTTTCTGAAATACCAGCAAATATTTTTCACGCAATCTTGATGATACTTGTTGCTAATGATCAGTACACATATCCCACTTGGCTCACCAAATTTTGTTCTTCTAATTTGAAGCGCTCGTCTACAGTAGCAGTTTTATATTTAGGTTTTCCTGTGTTCTCTCCTATATAGATAGATGAATTTGGAAATCTAAATCCTACATGGTTTGTAGTAGCTCTTTGAAACTTGACAAAATAAAGGAGTTCTCAGTTTTGTCTCTATGGTTTGTTTCCTCTTCAAGAAGCCATAGGCACCTACTCTGGAAAAGCACTTTCATTGAGAGGCGTTGCCAAGCTTCTAAGAATTAAGGATTTTACGAAATACCAGCAAATATTTTTTACCCAAACTTGATGATACTTGTTGCTAATGATCAGTACACAAATCCCACTTGGCTCACCAAATTTTGTTCTTCTAGGTTGAA
Source organism: Callospermophilus lateralis (assembly GCF_048772815.1). Classification (NCBI taxonomy): domain Eukaryota; kingdom Metazoa; phylum Chordata; class Mammalia; order Rodentia; family Sciuridae; genus Callospermophilus; species Callospermophilus lateralis. Next base: position 4,883 of record NW_027517322.1, read on the forward strand.
GCGTTCGTCTACAGTAGCAGTTTTTATATTTAGTTTTCCCTCTGTTCTCTCCTATATAGATAGATGAATTTGGAACTCTAAATCCAACATGGTTTGTAGTAGCTCTTTGAAACTTGACAAAATAAAGGCGTTCTCAGTTTGTCTCTATGGTTTGTTTCCTCTTCAAGTAGCCCTAGGCAAAGACGGTGGAAAGCACTTTCATTGAGAGGGGTTGCAAAGCTACTAAAAAATTACAAGTTTCCGAAATACCAGCAAATATTTTTTCACCCAATCTTGATGATACTTGATGGTAATGATCAGTACACAAATCCCACTTGGCTCAACAAATTTTGTTCTTCTAGGTTGAAGCATTCGTCTACAGTAGCAGTTTTTATATTTAGGTTTTACTCTGTTCTCTCATATATAGATAGATGAATTTGGAACTCTAAATCCAACATGTTTTGTAGTAGCTCTTGGAAACTTGACAAAATAAAGGAGTTCTCAGTTTTGTCTCTATGATTTGTTTCCTCTTCAAGTAGCCCTAGGCACAGACTGTGGAAAAGCACTTTCATTGAGAGGGGTTGCCAAGCTTCTAAGAAATAACGAGTTTCCAAAATACCAGAAAATATTTTTTCACTAAATCTTATGATATTTGTTGCTAATGATCAGTACACAAATCCCACTTTGCTCACCAAATTTTGTTCTTCTAGTTTGAAGCGTTCGTCTACAATAGCAGTTTATATATTTAGGTTTCCCTCTGTTCTCTCCTATATAGATAGATGAATTTGGAACTCTAATTCCAACATGGTTTGTAGTAGCTCTTTGAAACTTTAGAAAATAAAGGAGTTCTCAGTTTTGTCTCTATGGTTTGTTTCATCTTCAAGTAGCCCTAGGCACAGACTGTGGAAAAGCACTTTCATTGAGAGGGGTTGCCAAGCTTCTAAGAAATAATGAGTTTCCGAAATACCAGCAAATATTTTTTCACGCAATCTTGATGATACTTGTTGCTAATGATCAGTACACAAATCCCACTTGGCTCACCAAATTTTGTTCTTCTAATTTGAAGCGCTCGTCTACAGTAGCAGTTTTATATTTAGGTTTTCCTGTGTTCTCTCCTATATAGATAGATGAATTTGGAAACCTAAATCCAACATGGTTTGTAGTAGCTCTTTGAAACTTGACAAAATAAAGGAGTTCTCAGTTTTGTCTTTATGGTTTGTTTCCTCTTCAAGAAGCCCTAGGCACCTACTGTGGAAAAGCACTTTCAATAAGAGGGCTTGCCAAGATTCTAAGAAATTACGTGTTTCCGAAATACCAGCAAATATTTTTTCACCCAATCTTGATGATACTTGGTGGTAATGATCAGTACACAAATCCCAGTTGGCTCACCAATTTTTGTTCTTCTAAGTTGAAGCGTTCGTTTACAGTAGCAGTTTTATATTTAGGTTTCCCTCTGTTCCTCCTATTTAGATAGATGAATTTGGAACTCTAAATCCAACATGGTTTGTAGTAGCTCTTTGAAACTTGACAAAATAAAGGAGTTCTCAGTTTTGTCTCTATGGTTTGTTTCCTCTCCAAGTAGTTCTAAAAACACACTGTGGAAAAGCACTTTCATTGAGATGGGTTGCCAAGCTTCTAAGAAATAACGAGTTTCCAAAATACCAGCAAATATTTTTTCACCCAATCTTGATGATACTTGTTGCTAATGATCAGTACACAAATCCCACTTGGCTCACCAAATTTTGCTCTTCTAGTTTGAATCTTTCGTCTACAGTAGCAGTTTTTATATTTAGGTTTCCCTCTGTTCTCTCCTATGTAGATAGATGAATTTGGAAATCTAAATCCAACATGGTTTGTATTAGCTCTTTGAAACTTGACAAAATAAAGGAGTTCTCAGTTTTGTCTCTATGTTTTGTTTCCTCTTCAAGTAGCCCTAGGCAAAGACTGTGGAAAAGCACTTTCATTGAGAGGGGTTGCCAAGCTTCTAAGAAATAACGATTTTCTGAAATACCAGGAAATATTTTTACCCAAAATTGATGATACTTGGTGGTAATGATCAGTACACAAATCCCACTTGGCTCACCAAATTTTGTTCTTCTAGGTTGAAGCGTTCGTCTACAGTAGCAGTTTTTATATTTAGGTTTCCCTCTGTTCTCTCCTGTATAGATAGATGAATTTGGAACTCTAAATCCAACATGGTTTGTAGTAGCTATTTGAAACTTGACAAAATAAAGCAGTTCTCAGTTTTGTCTCTATGGTTTGTTTCCTCTCCAAGTAGCCCTAGTAACACACTGTGGAAAAGCACTTTCATTGAGATGGGTTGCCAAGCTTCTAAGAAATAACGAGTTTCTGAAATACCAGCAAATATTTTTTCACCCAATCTTGATGATACTTGGTGGTAATGATCAGTACACAAATCCCACTGGGCTAACCAAATTTTGTTCTTCTGGTTTGAAGCGTTCGTCTACAGTAGCAGTTTTTATATTTAGGTTTCCCTCTGTTCTCACCTATACAGATGGATGAATTTGGAACTCTAAATAAAACATGGTTTATCGTAGCTCTTTGAAACTTGACAAAATAAAAATGTTCTCAGTTTTGTCTCTATGGTTTGTTTAATCTTCAAGGAGCCTTAGGCACAGACTTTGGAAAAGCACTTTCATTGAGAGGGGTTGCCAAGCTTCTAAGAAATAACGAGTTTCCGAAATACCAGCAAATATTTTTTCACCCAATCTTGATGATACTTGTTGCTAAAGATCAGTACACAAATCCCACTTGGCTCACCAAATTTTGTTCTTCTAATTTGAAGCGCTCGTCTACAGTAGCAGTTTTTTATTTAGGTTTTCCTGTGTTCTCTCCCATATAGATAGATGAATTTGGAAATCTAAATCCAACATGGTTTGTAGTAGCTCTTTGCAACTTGACAAAATAAAGGAGTTCTCAGTTTTGTCTCTATGGTTTGTTTCCTCTCCAATTAGTTCTAGGAACACACTGTGGAAAAGCACTTTCATTGCGATGGGTTGCCAAGCTTCTAAGAAACAACGAGTTTCCGAAATACCAGCAAATATTTTTTCACCCAATCTTGATGATACTTGTTAGTAATGATCAGTACACAAATCCCACTTGGCTCACCAAATTTTGTTCTTCTAGGTTGAAGCGTTCGTCTACAGTTTTTATATTTAGGTTTCCCTCTGTTCTCTCATATATAGATAGATGAATTTGGAACTCTAAATCCACATGGTTTGTAGTAGCTCTTTGAAACTTGAAAAAATAAAGGAGTTCTCAGTTTTGTCTCTATGGTTTGTTTCCTCTTCAAGTAGCCCTAGGCAGAGACTGTGGAAAACCACTTTCATTGAGAGGGTTTGCCAAGCTTCTAAGAATTAACGAGTTTCCGAAATACCAGCAAATATTTTTCACCCAATCTTGATGATACTTGGTGGTAATGATGCATACACAAATCCCACTTGGCTCACCAAATTTTGTTCTTCTAGGTTGAAGCGTTTGTCTACAGTAGCAGTTTTTATATTTAGGTTTCACTCTGTTCTCTCATATACAGATAGATGAATATGGAACTCTAAATCCAACATGGTTTGTAGTAGCTCTATGAAACTTGACAAAATAAAGGAGTTCTCAGTTTGGTCTCTATGGTTTGTTTCCTTTTCAATTAGCCCTAGGCACAGACTGTGGAAAAGCACTTTAATTGAGAGGGTTGTCAAGCTTCTAAGAAATAACGAGTTTCCGAAATACCAGCAAATATTTTTTCACCCAATCTTGATGATACTTCTTGCTAAAGATCAGTACACAAATCCCACTTGGCTCACCAAATTTTGTTCTTCTAGTTGAAGCGTTCGTCTACAGTAGCAGTTTTTATATTTAGGTTTCCCTCTCTTCTCCCTATATAGTCAAAGAATTTGGAACTCTAAATCCAACATGGTTTGTAGTAGCTGTTTGAAACTTGACCAAATAAAGGAGTTCTCAGTTTTGTCTCTATGGTTTGTTTCCTGTTAAAGTAGCCATAGGCACAGACTGTGGAAAGCACTTTCATTGAGATGGGTTGACAAGCTTCTAAGAAATAACGAGTTTTTTGAAATACCAGCAAACATTTTTTCACCCAATCTTGATACTACTTTGTGGTAATGATCACTACACAAATCCCACTTGGCTCACCAAATTTTGTTCTTCTAGGTTGTAGCGTTCATCTACAGTAGCAGTTTTTATATTTAGGTTTCCCTCTGTTCTCTCCTACATAGATAGATGAATTTGGAACTCTAAATCCAACATGGTTTGTAGTAGCTCTTTGAAACCTGACAAAATAAAGCAGTTCTCAGTTTTGTCTCTATGGTTTGTTTCCTTTTCATAGCCCTAGGCACAGACTGTGGAAAAGCACTTTCATTGAGAGGGGTTGCCAAGCTTCTAAGAAATTACGAGTTTCCGAATACCAGCAAATATTCGTTCACCCAATCTTGATGATACTTGGTGGTAATGGTCAGTACACAAATCCCACTTGGCTCACCAAATTTTGTTCTTCTATTTTGAAGCTTTCGTCTACAGCAGCAGTTTTTATATTTAGGTTTCCCTCTGTTCTCTTCTATATAGATAGATAAATTTGGAACTCTAAATCCAACATGGTTTGTAGTAGCTCTTTGAAACTTGATAAAATAAAAAAGTTCTCAGTTTTGTCTCTATGGTTTGTTTCCTCTTCAAGTAGTCCTCGGCACAGACTGTGGAACGCACTTTCACTGAGATGGGTTGCCAAGCTTCTAAGAAATAACGAGTTTCCAAATACCAGCAAATATTTTTACACCCAATCTTGATGATACTTGTTGCTTATGATCAGTACACAAATCCCAATTGGCTCACCAAATTTGTTCTTCTAGGTTGAAGCGTTCGTCTACAGTAGCAGTTTTTATATTTAGGTTTCCCTCTCTTCTCTCCTATATAGATTGATGAATTTGGAACTCTTTATCCAACATGGTTTGTAGTAGCTGTTTGAAACTTGTGAAAATAAAGGAGTTCTCAGTTTTGTCTTTATGGTTTGTTTCCTCTTCAAGTAGCCATAGGCACAGACTGTGGAAAGCACTTTGATTGAGAGGAGTTGCCAAGCTTCTAAGAAATAACGAGTTTCCAAAATACCAGCATATATTTTTTCACCCAATCTTGATGATACTTGTAGGTAATGATCAGTACACAAATACCACTTGGCTCACCAAATTTTGTTCTTCTAGGTTTTAGCGTTCGTGTACAGTAGCAGTTTTTATAGTTAGGTTTCCCTCTGTTCTCTCATATATAGATACATGAATTTGGAACTCTAAATCCACCATGGTTTGTAGTAGCTCTTTGAATCTCGATAAAATAAAGGATTTCTCAGTTTTGTCTCTATGGTTTGTTTCCTCAAGTAGCCGTAGGCACAGACTGTGGAAAAGCACTTTCATTGAGAGGGGTTGCCAAGCTTCTAAGAAATAACGAGTTTCTGAAATACCAGCAAATATTTTTTCACCCAATCTTGATGATACTTGGTTGTAATGATCAGTAGACAAAACCCACTGGGCTCACCACATTTTGATCTTCTAGTTTGAAGCGTTCATCTACAGTAGCAGTTTTTATATTTAGGTTTCCCTATGTTCTCACCTATATAGACAGATGAATTTGGAACTCTAAATAAAACATGGTTTATAGTAGCTCTTTGAAACTTGACAAGATAAAGGAGTTCTCAGTTTTGTCTCTATGGTTTGTTTAATCTTCAAGGAGCCCTAGGCACAGACTGTGGAAAAGAACTTTCATTGAGAGGGGTTGCCAAACTTCTAAGAAATAACGAGTTTCCGAAATACCAGCAAATGTTTTTTCACCCAATCTTGATGATACTTGTTGCTAATTATCAGTACACAAATCCCACTTGGCTGACCAAATTTTGTTCTTCTAGGTTGAAGCGTTCGTCTACAGTAGCAGTTTTATATTTAGGTTTTCCTCTGTTCTCTCCTATATAGATAGATGAATTTGGAAATCTAAATCCAACATGGTTTGTAGTAGCTCTTTGAAACTTGACAAAATAAAGGAGTTCTCAGTTTTGTCTCTATGGTTTGTTTCCTCTTCAAGTAGCCCTAGGCACAGACTGTGTAAAAGCACTTTCATTGAGAGGGGTTGCCAAGCTTCTAAGCAATAACGAGTTTCCGAATACCAGCAAATATTTTTTCACCCAAACTTGATGATACTTGGTGGTAATGATCAGTACGCAAATCCCACTTGGCTCACCAAATTTTGTTCTTCTAGGTTGAAGAGTTCGTCTACAGTAGCAGTTTTTATATTTAGGTTTCCCTCTGTTCTCTCTTATAGATAGATGAATTTGGAACTCTAAATCCAAAATGGTTTGTAGTAGCTCTTGAAACTTGAAAAAACAAAGGAGTTCTCAGTTTTGTCTCTATGGTTTGTTTAATCTTCAAGGAGCCCTAGGCACAGACTGTGGAAAAGCACTTTCATTGAGAGGAGTTGCCAAGCTTCTAAGAACTAACGGGTTTCCGAAATACCAGCAAATATTTTTTCACCCAATCTTGATGATACTTGGTGGTAATGATCAGTACACAAATCACACTTGGTTCACCAAATTTTGTTCTTCTAGGTTGAAGCGTTTGTCTACAGTAGCAGTTTTTATATTTAGGTTTCACTCTGTTCTCTCATATATAGGTAGATGAATTTGGAACTCTAAATCCAACATGGTTTGTAGTAGCTCTATGAAAATTGACAAAATAAAGGAGTTCTCAGTTTTGTCTCTATGGTTTGTTTCCTTTTCAATTAGCCCTAGTCACAGACTGTGGAAAAGCATTTTCATTGAGAGGGGTTGTCAAGCTTCTAAGAAATAACGAGTTTCCGAAATACCAGCAAATATTTTTTCACCCAATCTTGATGATACTTGTTGCTAAAGATCAGTACACAAATCCCACTTGGCTCACCAAATTTTGTTCTTCTAGGTTGAAGCGTTCGTCTACAGTAGCAGTTTTTATATTTAGGTTTCCCTCTCTTCTCCCTATATAGTCGATGAATTTGGAACTCTAAATCCAACATGGTTTGTAGTAGCTGTTTGAAACTTGACCAAATAAAGGAGTTCTCAGTTTTGTCTCTATGGTTTGTTTCGGGTTAAAGTAGCCATAGGCACAGACTGTGGAAAGCACTTTCATTGAGATGGGTTGCCAAGCTTCTAAGAAATAACGAGTTTTCGAAATACCAGCAAATATTTTTTCACCCAATCTTGATGCTACTTGCTGGTAATGATCAGTACACAAATCCCACTTGGCTCACCAAATTTTGTTCTTCTAGGTTGTAGCGTTCGTCTACAGTAGCAGTTTTTATATTTAGGTTTCCCTCTGTTCTCTCCTATATAGATAGATGAATTTGGAACTCTAAATCCAACATGGTTTGTAGTAGCTCTTTGAAATTTGACAAAATAAATGAGTTCTCAGTTTTGTCTCTATGGTGTGTTTCCTCTTCAAGTAGCCCTAGCACAGATGTGGAAAAGCACTTTCATTGAGAGGGGTTGCCAAGCTTCTAAGAATTAACGAGTTTCCGAAATACCAGCAAATATTCTTTCACCCAATCTTGATGATACTTGGTGGTAATGATCAGTACACAAATCCCACTTGGCTCACCAAATTTTGTTCTTCTATTTTGAAGCTTTCGTCTACAGCAGCAGTTTTTATATTTAGGTTTTCCTCTGTTCTCTCCTATATAGATAGATGAATTTGGAACTCTAAATCCAACATGGTTTGTAGTAGCTCTTTGAAACTTGATAAAATAAAAAAGTTCTCAGTTTTGTCTCTATGGTTTGTTTCCTCTTCAAGTAGTCCTCGGCACAGACTGTGGAACGCACTTTCACTGAGATGGGTTGCCAAGCATCTAAGACATAACGAGTTTCCAAAATAACAGCAAATATTTTTTCACCCAATATTGATGTTAATTGTAGGTAATAATCAGTACACAAATCCCACTTGGCTCACCAAATTTTGTTCTTCTAGATTGATGCGTTCGTGTACAGTAGCAGTTTTTATAGTTAGGTTTCCCTCCGTTCTCTCATATATAGATAGATGAATTTGGAACTCTAAATCCAACATGGTTTGTAGTAGCTCTTTGAAACTCGATAAAATAAAGGAGTTCTCAGTTTTGTCTCTATGGTTTGTTTCCTCTTCAAGTAGCCGTATTCACAGACTGTGGAAAAGCACTTTCATTGAGAGGCGTTGCCAAGCTTCTAAGAAATAACGAGTTTCCGAAATACCAGCAAATATTTTTTCATCCAATCTTGATGATACTTGGTGGTAATGGTCAGTACACAAATCCCACTGGGCTCACCACATTTTGATCTTCAATTTTGAAGCGTTCGTCTACAGTAGCAGTATTTATATTTAGGTTTCCCTCTGTTCTCACCTATATACATAGATGAATTTGGAACTCTAAATAAAACATGGTTTGTAGTAGCTCTTTGAAACTTGACAAAATAAAGGAGTTCTCAGTTTTGTCTCTATGGTTTGTTTAATCTTCAAGGAGCCCTAGGCACAGACTGTGTAAAAGAACTTTCATTGAGAGGGGTTGCCAAACTTCTAAGAAATAACGAGTTTCCGAAATACCAGCAAATGTTTTTTCACCCAAACTTGATGATACTTGTTGCTAATGATCAGTACACAAATCCCACTTGGCTGAGCAAATTTTGTTCTTCTAGGTTGAAGCGTTCGTCTCCAGTAGCAGTTTTATATTTAGGTTTTCCTCTTTTCTCTAATATATAGATAGATGAATTTGGAAATCTAAATCCAACATGGTTTGTAGTAGCTCTTTGAAACTTGACAAAATAAAGGAGTTCTCAGTTATGTGTCTATGGTTTGTTTCCTCTTCACGTAGCCCTAGGCACAGACTGTGGAAAAGCACTTTCTTTGAGAGGGGTTGCCAAGCTTCTAAGCAATAACCAGTTTCCGAAATACCAGCAAATACTTGGTGGTAATGATCAGTACTTGGTGATACTTGGTGGTAATGATCAGTACACAAATCCCACTTGCTTCACCAAATTTTGTTCTTCTAGGTTGAAGAGTTCGTCTACAGTAGCAGTTTTTATATTTAGGTTTCATTCTGTACTCTCTTATAGATAGATGAATTTGGAACTCTAAATCCAACATGGTTTGTAGTAGCTCCTGAAACTTGAAAAAATAAAGGAGTTCTCAGTTTTGTCTCTATGGTTTTTTTAATCTTCAAGGAGCCCTAGGCACAGACTGTGGAAAAGCACTGTCATTGAGATTAGTTGCCAAGCTTCTAAGAACTAACGAGTTTCCAAAATACCAGCAAATATTTTTTCACCCAATCTTGATGATACTTGTAGGTAATGATCAGTACACAAATACCACTTGGCTCACCAAATTTTGTTCTTCTAGGTTGAAGCGTTCGTGTACAGTAGCAGTTTTTATATTTAGGTTTCCCTCTGTTCTCTCATATATAGATACATGAATTTGGAAGTCTAAATCCACCATGGTTTGTAGTAGCTCTTTGAAACTCGATAAAATATGGAGTTCTCAGTTTTGTCTCTATGGTTTGTTTCCTCTTCAAATAGCCGTAGGCACAGACTGTGGAAAAGCACTTTCATTGAGAGGGGTTGCCAAGCCTCTAAGAAATAACGAGTTTCCGAAATACCAGCAAATATTTTTTCACCCAATCTTGATGATACTTGGTGGTAATGATCAGTACACAAATCCCACTGGGCTCACCACATTTTGATCTTCTAGTTTGAAGCGTTCGTCTACAGTAGCAGTTTTTATATTTAGGTTTCCCTCTGTTCTCACCTATATAGATAGATGAATTTGGAACTCTAAATAAAACATGGTTTATAGTAGCTCTTTGAAACTTGACAAGATAAAGGAGTTCTCAGTTTTGTCTCTATGGTTTGTTTCCTCCTCAAGTAGCCCTAGACACAGACTGTGGAAAAGCACTTTCATTGAGAGAAGTTGCCAAGCTTCTAAGCAATAACGAGTTTCCGAAATACCAGCAAATACGTGGTGGTAATGATCAGTACTTGATGATACTTGGTGGTAATGATCAGTACACAAATCCCACTTGGCTCAAGAAATTTTGTTCTTCTAGGTTGATGCGTTCGTGTACAGAGGCAGTTTTATAGTTAGGATTCCCTCTGTTCTCTCTTATAGATAGATGAATTTGGAACTCTAAATCCAACATGGTTTGTAGTAGCTCTTGAAACTTGAAAAAATAAAGGAGTTCTCAGTTTTGTCTCTATGGTTTCTTTAATCTTCAAGGAGCCCTAGGCACAGACTGTGGAAAAGCACTTTCATTGAGAGGGGTTGCCAAGCTTATAAGAAATAACGAGTTTACGAAATACCAGCAAATATTTTTTCACCCAATCTTGATGATACTTGTAGGTACTGATCAGTACACAAATACCACTTGGCTCACCAAATTTTGTTCTTCTAGGTTGATGCGTTCGTGTACAGTAGCAGTTTTTATAGTTAGGTTTCCCTCTGTTCTCTCATATATAGATAGATGAATTTAGAACTCTAAATCCAACATGGTTTGCAGTAGCTCTTTGAAACTCGATAAAATAAAGGAGTTCTCAGTTTTGTCTCTATGGTTTGTTTCCTCTTCAAGTAGCCGTAGGCACAGACTGTGGAAAAGCACTTTCATTGAGAGGGGTTGCCAACTTCTAAGAAAAAACGAGTTTCCGAAATACCAGCAAATATATTTTCACACAATCTTGATGATACTTGGTGGTAATGATCAGTACACAAATCCCACTGGGCTCACCACATTTTGATCTTCTAGTTTGAAGCGTTCGTCTACAGTAGCAGTTTTTATATTTAGGTTTCCCTCTGTTCTCACCTATATAGATAGATGAATTTGGAACTCTAAATAAAACATGGTTTATAGTAGCTCTTTGAAACTTGACAAAATAAAGGAGTTCTCAGTTTGGTCTCTATGGTTTGTTTAATCTTCAACGAGCCCTAGGCACAGACTGTGGAAAAGAACTTTCATTGAGAGGGGTTGCCAATCTTCTAAGAAATAACGAGTTTCCGAAATACCAGCAAATGTTTTTTCACCGAATCTTGATGATACTTGTTGCTAATGATCAGTACACAAATCCCACTTGGCTCACCAAATTTTGTTCTTCTAGGTTGAAGCGTTCGTCTACAGTAGCAGTTTTATATTTATGTTTTCCTCTGTTCTCACCTATATAGATAGATGAATTTGGAAATCTAAATCCAACATGGTTTGTAGTAGCTCTTTGAAACTTGACAAAATAAAGGAGTTCTCAGTTTTTTTTCTATGGTATGTTTCCTCTTCAAGTAGCCCTAGGCACAGACTGTGGAAAAGCACTTTCATTGAGAGAAGTTGCCAAGCTTCTAAGCAATAACGAGTTTCCGAAATACCAGCAAACGCTTGGTGGTAATGATCAGTACTTGGTGATACTTGGTGGTAATGATCAGTACACAAATCCCTCTTGCTTCACCAAATTTTCTTCTTCTAGGTTGAAGAGTTCGTCTACAGTAGCAGTTTTTATATTTAGGTTTCATTCTTACTCTCTTATAGATAGATGAATTTGGAACTCTAAATCCAACATGGTTTGTAGTAGCTCTTGAAACTTGAAAAAACAAAGGAGTTCTCAGTTTTGTCTCTATGGTTTGTTTAATCTTCAAGGACCCCTAGGCACAGACTGTGGAAAAGCACTGTCATTGAGATTAGTTGCCAAGCTTCTAAGAACTAACGAGTTTCCGAAATACCAGCAAATATTTTTTCACCCAATCATGATGATACTTGGTGGTAATGATCAGTACACAAATCCCACTTGGCTCACCAAATTTTGTTCTTCTAGGTTGAAGCGTTCGTGTACAGTAGCAGTTTTTATATTTAGGTTTCCCTCTGTTCTCTCCTATATAAATAGAGGAATTTGGAACTCTAAATCCAACATGGTTTGTAGTAGCTCTATGAAACTTGACAAAATAAAGGAGTTCTCAGTTTTGTCTCTATGGTTTGTTTCCTCTTCAAGTAGCACTAGGCACAGACTGTGGAAAAGCACTTTCATTGAGAGGGGTTGCCAAGCCTCTAAGAAATAACGAGTTTCCGAAATACCAGCAAATATTTTTTCACCCAATCTTGATGATACTTGGTGGTAATGATCAGTACACAAATCACACTTGGCTCACCAAATTTTGTTCTTCTAGGTAGAAGCTTTCGTCTACAGTAGCAGTTTTTAAATTTAAGTTTCACTCTCTTCTCTCATATATAGATAGATGAATTTGGAACTCTAAATCCAAATTGTTTTTTTAGTACCCCTTTGAAACTTGACAAAATAAAGGAGTTCTCAGTTTTGTCTCTATGATTTTTTTCCTCTTCAAGTAGCCCTAGGCACACACTGTGGAAAAGCACTTTCATTGAGAGGGGTTGCCAAGCTTCTAAGAAATAAAAATTTTCCGAAATACCAGCAAATATTTTTTACCCAATCTTGATGATACTTGTTGCTAATGATCAGTACACAAATCCCACTTGGCTCACCAAATTTTGTTCTTCTAGGTTGAAGCATTCGTCTACAGTAGCAGTTTTATATTTAGGTTTTCCTCTGTTCTCTCCTATATAGATAGATGAATTTGGAAATCTAAATCCAACATGGTTTGTAGTAGCTCTTTGAAACTTGACAAAATAAAGGAGTTCTCAGTTTTTTTTCTATGGTATGTTTCCTCTTCAAGTAGCCCTAGGCACAGACTGTGGAAAAGCACTTTCATTGAGAGAAGTTGCCAAGCTTCTAAGCAATAACGAGTTTCCGAAATACCAGCAAACGCTTGGTGGTAATGATCAGTACTTGGTGATACTTGGTGGTAATGATCAGTACACAAATCCCACTTGCTTCACCAAATTTTCTTCTTCTAGGTTGAAGAGTTCGTCTACAGTAGCAGTTTTTATATTTAGGTTTCATTCTTACTCTCTTATAGATAGATGAATTTGGAACTCTAAATCCAACATGGTTTGTAGTAGCTCTTGAAACTTGAAAAAATAAGGAGTTCTCAGTTTTGTCTCTATGGTTTGTTTAATCTTCAAGGACCCCTAGGCACAGACTGTGGAAAAGCACTGTCATTGAGATTAGTTGCCAAGCTTCTAAGAACTAACGAGTTTCCGAAATACCAGCAAATATTTTTTCACCCAATCATGATGATACTTGGTGGTAATGATCAGTACACAAATCCCACTTGGCTCACCAAATTTTGTTCTTCTAGGTTGAAGCGTTCGTGTACAGTAGCAGTTTTTATATTTAGGTTTCCCTCTGTTCTCTCCTATATAAATAGAGGAATTTGGAACTCTAAATGCAACATGGTTTGTAGTAGCTCTATGAAACTTGACAAAATAAAGGAGTTCTCAGTTTTGTCTCTATGGTTTGTTTCCTCTTCAAGTAGCACTAGGCACAGACTGTGGAAAAGCACTTTCATTGAGAGGGGTTGCCAAGCCTCTAAGAAATAACGAGTTTCCGAAATACCAGCAAATATTTTTTCACCCAATCTTGATGATACTTGGTGGTAATGATCAGTACACAAATCACACTTGGCTCACCAAATTTTGTTCTTCTAGGTAGAAGCTTTCGTCTACAGTAGCAGTTTTTAAATTTAAGTTTCACTCTCTTCTCTCATATATAGATAGATGAATTTGGAACTCTAAATCCAAATTGTTTTTTTAGTACCCCTTTGAAACTTGACAAAATAAAGGAGTTCTCAGTTTTGTCTCTATGATTTTTTTCCTCTTCAAGTAGCCCTAGGCACACACTGTGGAAAAGCACTTTCATTGAGAGATGTTGCCAAGCTTCTAAGAAATAAAAATTTTCCGAAATACCAGCAAATATTTTTTACCCAATCTTGATGATACTTGTTGCTAATGATCAGTACACAAATCCCACTTGGCTCACCAAATTTTGTTCTTCTAGGTTGAAGCGTTCGTCTACAGTAGCAGTTTTTATATTTAGGTTTCCCTCTGTTCTCTCCTATATAGATAGAAGAATTTGGAACTCTAAATCCAACATGGTTTGTACTAGCTCTTTGAAACTTGACAAAATAAAGGAGTTCTCAGTTTTGTCTCTATGGTTTGTTTCCTCTTCAAGTAGCCCTAGGCACAGACTGTGGAAAGCACTTTCATTGAGATGGGTTGCAAAGTTTCTAAGAAATAACGAGTTTCCAAAATACCAGCAAATATATTTTCACCCAATCTTGATGATACTTGGTGGTAATGATCAGTACACAAATCCCACTTGGCTCACCAAATTTTGTTCTTCTAGGTTGAAGCGTTCGTCTACAGTAGCAGTTTTTATATTTAGGTTTCCCTGTGTTCTCTCCTATATAAATAGATGAATTTGGAACTCTAAATCCAACATGGTTTGTAGTAGCTCTTTGAAACTTGACAAAATAAAAGAGTTCTCAGTTTTGTCTCTAAGATTAGTTTCCTCTTCAAGTAGCCCTAGGCACAGACTGTGGAAAGCACTTTCATTGAGATGGGTTGCCAAGATTCTAAGAAATAACGAGTTTCCAAAATATCAGCAAATATTTTTTCACCCAAACTTGATGATAGTTGGTGGTAATGATTAGTACACAAATCACACTTGACTCACCAAATTTTGTTCTTCTAGGTTGATGCATTCGTCTACAGTAGCAGTTTTTATAGTTAGGTTTCACTCTGTTCTCTCATATATAGATAGATGAATTTGGAACTCTAAATCCAACTTGGATTGTAGTAGCTCTTTGAAACTTGACAAAAAAAAGGAGTTCTCAGTTTTGTCTCTATGGTTTGTTTCCTCTTCAAGTAGCCCTAGGCACAGACTGTGGAAAGCGCTTTCATTGAGATGGGTTGCCAAGCTTCTAAGAAATAACGAGTTTCCAAAATATCAGCAAATATATTTTCACCCAATTTTGATGATACTTGGTGGTAATGATCAGTACACAAATCCCACTTGGCTCACCAAATTTTGTTCTTCTAGGTTTAAGCGTTCGTCTACAGTAGCAGTTTTTATATTTAGGTATCCCTGTGGTCTCTCCTATATAGATACATGAATTTGGAACTCTAAATCCAACATGGTTTGTAGTAGCTCTTTGAAACTTGACAAAATAAAGGAGTTCTCAGTTTTGTCTCTATGGTTTGTTTCCTCTTCAAGTAGCCCTAGGCACAGGCTGTGGAAAAGTACTTTTATTGAGATGGGTTGAGAAGCTTCTAAGAAATAACGAGTTTCCGAAATACCAGCAAATAATTTTTCACCCAAACTTGATGATACTTGGTGGTAATGATCAGTACACAAATCCCACTTGGCTCACCAAATTTTGATCTTCTAGTTTGAAGCTTTCGTCTACAGTAGCAGTTTTTATATTTAGGTTTCCCTTTGTTCTTTTATATATAGATAGATGAATTTGGAACTCTAAATCCAACATGGTTTGCAGTAGCTCTTTGAAACTCGATAAAATAAAGGAGTTCTCAGTTTTGTCTCTATGGTTTGTTTCCTCTTCAAGTAGCCGTAGGCACAGACTGTGGAAAAGCACTTTCATTGAGAGAGGTTGCCAAGCTTCTAAGAAATAACGAGCTTCCGAAATACCAGCAAATATATTTTCACACAATCTTGATGATACTTGGTGGTAATGATCAGTACACAATTCCCACTGGGCTCACTACATTTTGATCTTCTAGTTTGAAGCGTTCGTCTACAGTAGCAGTTTTTATATTTAGGTTTCCCTCTGTTCTCACCTATATAGATAGATGAATTTGGAACTCTAAATAAAACATGGTTTATAGTAGCTCTTTGAAACTTGACAAAATAAAGGAGTTCTCAGTTTTGTCTCTATGGTTTGTTTAATCTTCAAGGAGCCCTAGGCACAGACTGTGGAAAAGAACTTTCATTGAGAGGGTTTGCCAAACTTCTAAGAAATAACGAGTTTCCGAAATACCAGCAAATGTTTTTTCACCGAATCTTGATGATACTTGTTGCTAATGATCAGTACACAAATCCCACTTGACTCACCAAATTTTGTTCTTCTAGGTTGAAGAGTTCGTCTACAGTAGCAGTTTTTATATTTAGGTTTCATTCTTACTCTCTTATAGATAGATGAATTTGGAACTCTAAATCCAACATGGTTTGTAGTAGCTCTTGAAACTTGAAAAAATGAAGGATTTCTCAGTTTTGTCTCTATGGTTTGTTTAATCTTCAAGGAGCCCTAGGCACAGACTGTTGAAAAGCACTGTCATTCAGATTAGTTGCCAAGCTTCTAAGAACTAACGAGTTTCCGAAATACCAGCAAATATTTTTTTCACCCAATCTTGATGATACTTGGTGGTAATGATCAGTACACAAATCCCACTTGGCTCACCAAATTTTGTTCTTCTAGGTTGAAGCGTTCGTGTACAGTAGCAGTTTTTATATTTAGGTTTCCCTCTGTTCTCTCCTATATAAATAGATGAATTTGGAACTCTAAATCCAACATGGTTTACAGTAGCTCTTTGAAACTTGACAAAATAATGGAGTTCTCAGTTTTGTCTCTATGGTTTGTTTCCTCTTCAAGTAGCACTAGGCACAGACTGTGGAAAAGCACTTTCATTGAGAGGGGTTGCCAAGCCTCTAAGAAATAACGAGTTTCCGAAATACCAGCAAATATTTTTTCACCCAATCTTGATGATACTTGGTGGTAATGATCACTACACAAATCACACTTGGCTCACCAAATTTTGTTCTTCTAGGTTGAAGCTTTCGTCTACAGTAGCAGTTTTTATATTTAGGTTTTACTCTGTTCTCTCATATATAGATAGATGAATTTGGAACTCTAAATCCAACTTGTTTTTTTTAGTACCCCTTTGAAACTTGACAAAATAAAGGAGTTCTCAGTTTTGTCTCTATGGTTTGTTTCCTCTTCAAGTAGCCCTAGGCACACACTGTGGAAAAGCACTTTCATTGAGAGGGGTTGCCAAGCTTCTAAGAAATAACAATTTTTCGAAACACCAGCAAATATTTTTTACCCAATCTTGATGATACTTGTTGCTAATGATCAGTACACAAATCCCACTTGGCTCACTAAATTTTGTTCTTCTAGGTTGAAGCGTTCGTCTACAGTAGCAGTTTTTATATTTAGGTTTCCCTCTGTTCTCTCCTATATAGATAGAAGAATTTGGAACTCTAAATCCAACATGGTTTGTAGTAGCTCTTTGAAACTTGATAAAATAAAAAAGTTCTCAGTTTTGTCTCTATGGTTTGTTTCCTCTTCAAGTAGTCCTTGGCACAGACTGTGGAAAGCACTTTCACTGAGATGGGTTGCCAAACTTCTAAGAAATAACGAGTTTCCAAAATACCAGCAAATATTTTTTCACCCAATCTTGATGATACTTGGTGGTAATGACCAGTACACAAATCCCACTGGGCTCAACACATTTTGATCTTCTAGTTTGAAGCGTTCGTCTACAGTAGCAGTTTTTATATTTAGGTTTCCCTATGTTCTCACCTATATAGATAGATGAATTTGGAACTCTAAATAAAACATGGTTTATAGTAGCTCTTTGAAACTTGACAAGATAAAGGAGTTCTCAGTTTTGTCTCTATGGTTTGTTTCCTCCTCAAGTAGCCCTAGGCACAGACTGTGGAAAAGCACTTTCATTGAGAGAAGTTGCCAAACTTCTAAGCAATAACGAGTTTCCGAAATACCAGCAAATACTTGGTGGTAATGATCAGTACTTGGTGATACTTTGTGGTAATGATCAGTACACAAATCCCACCTGGCTCACCAAATTTTGTTCTTCTAGGTTGATGCGTTCGTGTACAGAGGCAGTTTTATAGTTAGGTTTCCCTCTGTTCTCTCTTATAGATAGATGAATTTGGAACTCTAAATCCAACATGGTTTGTAGTAGCTCTTGAAACTTGAAAAAATAAAGGAGTTCTCAGTTTTGTCTCTATGGTTTGTTTAATCTTCAAGGAGCCCTAGGCACAGACTGTGGAAAAGCACTTTCATTGAGAGGAGTTGCCAAGCTTCTAAGAAATAACGAATTTCCAAAATACCAGCAAATATTTTTTCACCCAATCTTGATGATACTTGTAGGTACTGATCAGTACACAAATACCACTTGGCTCACCAAATTTTGTTCTTCTAGGTTGATGCGTTCGTGTACAGTAGCAGTTTTTATAGTTAGGTTTCCCTCTGTTCTCTTATATATAGATAGATGAATTTGGAACTCTAAATCCAACATGGTTTGCAGTAGCTCTTTGAAACTCGATAAAATAAAGGAGTTCTCAGTTTTGTCTCTATGGTTTGTTTCCTCTTCAAGTAGCCGTAGGCACAGACTGTGGAAAAGCACTTTCATTGAGAGGGGTTGCCAAGCTTCTAAGAAAAAACGAGTTTCCGAAATACCAGCAAATATATTTTCACACAATCTTGATGATACTTGGTGGTAATGATCAGTACACAAATCCCACTGGGCTCACCACATTTTGATCTTCTAGTTTGAAGCGTTCGTCTACAGTAGCAGTTTTTATATTTAGGTTTCCCTCTGTTCTCACCTATATAGATAGATGAATTTGGAACTCTAAATAAAACATGGTTTATAGTAGCTCTTTGAAACTTGACAAAATAAAGGAGTTCTCAGTTTTGTCTCTATGGTTTGTTTAATCTTCAAGGAGCCCTAGGCACAGACTGTGGAAAAGAACTTTCATTGAGAGGGTTTGCCAAACTTCTAAGAAATAACGAGTTTCCGAAATACCAGCAAATGTTTTTTCACCGAATCTTGATGATACTTGTTGCTAATGATCAGTACACAAATCCCACTTGACTCACCAAATTTTGTTCTTCTAGGTTGAAGAGTTCGTCTACAGTAGCAGTTTTTATATTTAGGTTTCATTCTTACTCTCTTATAGATAGATGAATTTGGAACTCTAAATCCAACATGGTTTGTAGTAGCTCTTGAAACTTGAAAAAATAAAGGAGTTCTCAGTTTTGTCTCTATGGTTTGTTTAATCTTCAAGGAGCCCTAGGCACAGACTGTTGAAAAGCACTGTCATTCAGATTAGTTGCCAAGCTTCTAAGAACTAACGAGTTTCCGAAATACCAGCAAATATTTTTTTCACCCAATCTTGATGATACTTGGTGGTAATGATCAGTACACAAATCCCACTTGGCTCACCAAATTTTGTTCTTCTAGGTTGAAGCGTTCGTGTACAGTAGCAGTTTTTATATTTAGGTTTCCCTCTCTTCTCTCCTATATAAATAGATGAATTTGGAACTCTAAATCCAACATGGTTTACAGTAGCTCTTTGAAACTTGACAAAATAATGGAGTTCTCAGTTTTGTCTCTATGGTTTGTTTCCTCTTCAAGTAGCACTAGGCACAGACTGTGGAAAAGCACTTTCATTGAGAGGGATTGCCAAGCCTCTAAGAAATAACGAGTTTCCGAAATACCAGCAAATATTTTTTCACCCAATCTTGATGATACTTGGTGGTAATGATCACTACACAAATCACACTTGGCTCACCAAATTTTGTTCTTCTAGGTTGAAGCTTTCGTATACAGTAGCAGTTTTTATATTTAGGTTTCACTCTGTTCTCTCATATATAGATAGATGAATTTGGAACTCTAAATCCAACTTGTTTTTTTTAGTACCCCTTTGAAACTTGACAAAATAAAGGAGTTCTCAGTTTTGTCTCTATGGTTTGTTTCCTCTTCAAGTAGCCCTAGGCACACACTGTGGAAAAGCACTTTCATTGAGAGGGGTTGCCAAGCTTCTAAGAAATAACAATTTTCCGAAACACCAGCAAATATTTTTTACCCAATCTTGATGATACTTGTTGCTAATGATCAGTACACAAATCCCACTTGGCTCACTAAATTTTGTTCTTCTAGGTTGAAGCGTTCGTCTACAGTAGCAGTTTTTATATTTAGGTTTCCCTCTGTTCTCTCCTATATAGATAGAAGAATTTGGAACTCTAAATCCAACATGGTTTGTAGTAGCTCTTTGAAACTTGATAAAATAAAAAAGTTCTCAGTTTTGTCTCTATGGTTTGTTTCCTCTTCAAGTAGTCCTTGGCACAGACTGTGGAAAGCACTTTCACTGAGATGGGTTGCCAAACTTCTAAGAAATAACGAGTTTCCAAAATACCAGCAAATATTTTTTCACCCAATCTTGATGATACTTGGTGGTAATGACCAGTACACAAATCCCACTGGGCTCAACACATTTTGATCTTCTAGTTTGAAGCGTTCGTCTACAGTAGCAGTTTTTATATTTAGGTTTCCCTATGTTCTCACCTATATAGATAGATGAATTTGGAACTCTAAATAAAACATGGTTTATAGTAGCTCTTTGAAACTTGACAAGATAAAGGAGTTCTCAGTTTTGTCTCTATGGTTTGTTTCCTCCTCAAGTAGCCCTAGGCACAGACTGTGGAAAAGCACTTTCATTGAGAGAAGTTGCCAAACTTCTAAGCAATAACGAGTTTCCGAAATACCAGCAAATACTTGGTGGTAATGATCAGTACTTGGTGATACTTTGTGGTAATGATCAGTACACAAATCCCACCTGGCTCACCAAATTTTGTTCTTCTAGGTTGATGCGTTCGTGTACAGAGGCAGTTTTATAGTTAGGTTTCCCTCTGTTCTCTCTTATAGATAGATGAATTTGGAACTCTAAATCCAACATGGTTTGTAGTAGCTCTTGAAACTTGAAAAAATAAAGGAGTTCTCAGTTTTGTCTCTATGGTTTGTTTAATCTTCAAGGAGCCCTAGGCACAGACTGTGGAAAAGCACTTTCATTGAGAGGAGTTGCCAAGCTTCTAAGAAATAACGAATTTCCAAAATACCAGCAAATATTTTTTCACCCAATCTTGATGATACTTGTAGGTACTGATCAGTACACAAATACCACTTGGCTCACCAAATTTTGTTCTTCTAGGTTGATGCGTTCGTGTACAGTAGCAGTTTTTATAGTTAGGTTTCCCTCTGTTCTCTTATATATAGATAGATGAATTTGGAACTCTAAATCCAACATGGTTTGCAGTAGCTCTTTGAAACTCGATAAAATAAAGGAGTTCTCAGTTTTGTCTCTATGGTTTGTTTCCTCTTCAAGTAGCCGTAGGCACAGACTGTGGAAAAGCACTTTCATTGAGAGGGGTTGCCAAGCTTCTAAGAAAAAACGAGTTTCCGAAATACCAGCAAATATATTTTCACACAATCTTGATGATACTTGGTGGTAATGATCAGTACACAAATCCCACTGGGCTCACCACATTTTGATCTTCTAGTTTGAAGCGTTCGTCTACAGTAGCAGTTTTTATATTTAGGTTTCCCTCTGTTCTCACCTATATAGATAGATGAATTTGGAACTCTAAATAAAACATGGTTTATAGTAGCTCTTTGAAACTTGACAAAATAAAGGAGTTCTCTGTTTTGTCTCTATGGTTTGTTTAATCTTCAAGGAGCCCTAGGCACAGACTGTGGAAAAGAAATTTCATTGAGAGGGGTTGCCAAACTTCTAAGAAATAACGAGTTTCCAAAATACCAGCAAATGTTTTTTCACCGAATCTTGATGATACTTGTTGCTAATGATCAGTACACAAATCCCACTTGGCTGACCAAATTTTGTTCTTCTAGGTTGAAGCGTTCGTCTACAGTAGCAGTTTTTTATTTAGGTTTTCCTCTGTTCTCTCCTATATAGATAGATGAATTTGGAAATCTAAATCCAACATGGTTTGTAGTAGCTCTTTGAAACTTGACAAAATAAAGGAGTTCTCAGTTTTGTTTCTATGGTTTCTTTCCTCTTCAAGTAGCCCTAGGCACAGACTGTGGAAAAGCACTTTCATTGAGAGAAGTTGCCAAGCTTCTAAGCAATAACGAGTTTCCAAAATACCAGCAAACACTTGGTGGTAATGATCAGTACTTGGTGATACTTGGTGGTAATGATCAGTACACAAATCCCACTTGCTTCACCAAATTTTGTTCTTCTAGGTTGAAGAGTTCGTCTACAGTAGCAGTTTTTATATTTAGGTTTCATTCTTACTCTCTTATAGATAGATGAATTTGGAACTCTAAATCCAACATGGCTTGTAGTAGCTCTTTGAAACTTCACAAAATAAAGGAGTTCTCAGTTTTGTCACTATGGTTTGTTTCCTCTTAAAGTAGCCCTAGGCACATACTGTGGAAAGCACTTTCATTGAGATGGGTTGCCAAGCTTCTAAGAAATAACGAGTTTCCGAAATACCAGCAAATATTTTTTCACACAATCTAGTTGATACTTGGTGGTAATGATCAGTACACAAATCCCACTTGGCTTACCAAATTTTGTTCTTCTAGGTTGAAGCGTTCGTCTACAGTAGCAGTTTTTATATTTAAGTTTCCCTCGGTTCTCTCCTATATAGATGAATTTGGAACTCTAAATCCAACATGGTTTGTAGTAGCTCTTTGAAACTTGACAAAATAAAGGAGTTCTCAGTTTTGTCTCTATGGTTTGTTTCCTCTTCATGTAGCCTAGGCACAGACTGTGGAAAAGCACTCTCATTGAGATTAGTTGCTAAGCTTCTAAGAACTAACGAGTTTCCGAAATACCAGCAAATATTTTTTCACCCAATCTTGATGATACTTGGTGGTAATGATCAGTACACAAATCGCACTTGGCTCACCAAATTTTGTTCTTCTAGGTTGAAGCGTTTGTCTACAGTAGCAGTTTTTATATTTAGGTTTCACTCTGTTCTCTCATATATAGATAGATGAATTTGGAACTCTAAATCCAACATGGTTTGTAGTAGCTCTATGAAACTTGACAAAATAAAGGAGTTCTCAGTTTTGTCTCTTTGGTTTGTTTCCTTTTCAATTATCCCTAGGCACAGACTGTGGAAAAGCACTTTCATTCAGAGGGATTGCCAAGCTTCTAAGAAATAACGAGTTTCCGAAATACCAGCAAATATTTTTTCACCCAATCTTGATGATAATTTTTGCTTATGATCAGTACACAAATCCCACTTGGCTCACTAAATTTTGTTCTTCTAGTTTGAAGCTTTCGTCTACAGTAGCAGTTTTTATATTTAGGTTTCCCTTTGTTCTCTTCTATATAGATAGATGAATTTGGAACTCTAAATCCAACATGGTTTGTAGTAGCTCTTTGAAACTTGATAAAATAAAAAAGTTCTCAGTTTTGTCTCTATGGATGGTTTCCACTTCAAGTAGTCCTTGGCACAGACTGTGGAAAGCACTTTCACTGAGATGGGTTGCCAAGCTTCTAAGAAATAACGAGTTTCCAAAATACCAGCAAATATTTTTTCACCCAATCTTGATGATACTTGGTGGTAATGATCAGTACACAAATCCCACTGGGCTCACCACATTTTGATCTTCTAGTTTGAAGCGTTCGTATACAGTAGCAGTTTTTATATTTAGGTTTCCCTATGTTCTCACCTATATAGATAGATGAATTTGGAACTCTAAATAAAACGTGGTTTATAGTAGCTCTTTGAAACTTGACAAGATAAAGGAGTTCTCAGTTTTGTCTCTATGGTTTGTTTCCTCTTCATGTAGCCCTAGGCACAGACTGTGGAAAAGCACTTTCATTGAGAGAAGTTGCCAAGCTTCTAAGCAATAACGAGTTTCCGAAATACCAGCAAATACTTGGTGGTAATGATCAGTACTTGGTGATACTTGGTGGTAATGATCAGTACACAAATCCCACTTGGCTCACCAAATTTTGTTCTTCTAGGTTGATGCGTTCGTGTACAGAGGCAGTTTTATAGTTAGGTTTCCCTCTGTTCTCTCTTATAGATAGATGAATTTGGAACTCTAAATCCAACATGGTTTGTAGTAGCTCTTGAAACTTGAAAAAATAAAGGAGTTCTCAGTTTTGTCTCTATGGTTTGTTTAATCTTCAAGGAGCCCTAGGCACAGACTGTGGAAAAGCACTTTCATTGAGAGGAGTTGCCAAGCTTCTAAGAAATAACGAGTTTCCAAAATACCAGCAAATATTTTTTCACCCAATCATGATGATACTTGTAGGTACTGATCAGTACACAAATACCACTTGGCTCACCAAATTTTGTTCTTCTAGGTTGATGCGTTCGTGTACAGTAGCAGTTTTTATAGTTAGGTTTCCCTCTGTTCTCTCATATATAGATAGAATAATTTGGAACTCTAAATCCAACATGGTTTGCAGTAGCTCTTTGAAACTCGATAAAATAAAGGAGTTCTCAGTTTTGTCTCTATGGTTTGTTTCCTCTTCAAGTAGCCGTAGGCACAGACTGTGGAAAAGCACTTTCATTGAGAGGGGTTGCCAAGTTTCTAAGAAATAACGAGTTTCCGAAATACCAGCAAATATATTTTCACACAATCTTGATGATCGTTGGTGGTAATGATCAGTACACAAATCCCACTGGGCTCACCACATTTTGATCTTCTAGTTTGAAGCGTTCGTCTACAGTAGCAGTTTTTATATTTAGGTTTCCCTCTGTTCTCACCTATATAGATAGATGAATTTGGAACTCTAAATAAAACATGGTTTATAGTAGCTCTTTGAAACTTGACAAAATAAAGGAGTTCTCAGTTTTGTCTCTATGGTTTGTTTAATCTTCAAGGAGCCCTAGGCACAGACTGTGGAAAAGAACTTTCATTGAGAGGCGTTGCCAAACTTCTAAGAAATAACGAGTTTCCGAAATACCAGCAAATGTTTTTTCACCGAATCTTGATGATACTTGTTGCTAATGATCAGTACACAAATCCCACTTGGCTGACCAAATTTTGTTCTTCTAGGTTGAAGCGTTCGTCTACAGTAGCAGTTTTATATTTAGGTTTTCCTCTGTTCTCCCCTATATAGATAGATGAATTTGGAAATCTAAATCCAACATGGTTTGTAGTAGTTCTTTGAAACTTGACAAAATAAAGGAGTTCTCAGTTTTGTTTCTATGGTTTGTTTCCTCTTCAAGTAGCCCTAGGCACAGACTGTGGAAAAGCACTTTCATTGAGAGAAGTTGCCAAGCTTCTAAGCAATAACGAGTTTCCGAAATACCAGCAAATAGTTGGTGGTAATGATCAGTACTTGGTGATACTTGGTGGTAATGATCAGTACACAAATCCCACTTGCTTCACCAAATTTTGTTCTTCTGGGTTGAAGAGTTCGTCTACAGTAGCAGTTTTTATATTTAGGTTTCCCTTTGTTCTCTCGTATTTAGATAGATGAATTTGAAACTCTAAATCCAACATGGTTTGTAGTAGCTCTTTGAAACTTGACAAAATAAAGGAGTTCTCAGTTTTGTCTCTATGGTTTGTTTCCTCTTCAAGTAGCCCTAGGCACAGACTGTGGAAAGCAATTTCATTGAGAGGGGTTGCCAAGCTTCTAAGAAATAACGAGTTTCCGAAATACCAGCAAATATTTTTTCACCCAATCTTGATGATACTTGGTGGTAATGATCAGTACACAAATCCCACTTGGCTCACCAAATTTTGTTCTACTAGATGAAGCGTTCGTCTACAGTAGCAGTTTTTATATTTAGGTTTCCCTCTGTTCTCTCCCATATAGATAGATGAATTTGGAACTCTAAATCCAACATGGTTTTTAGTAGCTCTTTGAAACTTGACAAAATAAAGGAGTTCTCAGTTTTGTCTCTATGGTTTGTTTCCTCTTCAAGTAGCCCTAGGCACAGACTGTGGAAAAGCACTTTCATTGAGAGGTGTTGCCAAGCTTCTAAGAAATTACGAGTTTCCGAAATACCAGCAAATATTTTTTCACCCAATCTTGATGATACTTGGTGCTAATGATCAGTACACAAATCCCACTTGGCTCACCAAATTTTGTTCTTCTAAGTTGAAGCGTTCGTCTACAGTAGCAGTTTTTATATTTAGGTTTCCCTCTGTTCTCTCCTATATAGATAGATGAATTTGGAACTCTAAATCCAACATGGTTTGTAGTAGCTCTTTGAAACTTGACAAAATAAAGGAGTTCTCAGATTTGTCTCTATGGTTTGTTTCCTCTTCAAAAGCCCTAGGCACAGACTGTGGAAAAGCACTTTCATTGAGAGGGGTTGCCAATCTTCTAAGAAATTCCGAGTTTCCGAAATACCAGCAAATATTTTTTCACCCAATCTTGATGATACTTGGTGGTAATGATCAGTACAGAAATCCCACATGGCTCACCAAATTTTGTTCTTCTAGGTTGAAGCGTTCGTCTACAGTAGCAGTTTTTATATTTAGGTTTCCCTCTGTTCTCTCCTATATAGATAGATGAATTTGGAACTCTAAATCCAACATGGTTTGTAGTAGCTGTTTGAAACTTGACAAAATAAAGGAGTTCTCAGTTTTGTCTCTATGGTTTGTTTCCTCTTAAAGTAGCCCTAGGCACAGACTGTGGAAAGCACTTTCATTGAGATGGGTTGCCAAGCTTCTAAGAAATAACGAGTTTCCGAAATACCAGCAAATATTTTTTCACCCAATCTTGATGATACTTGGTGGTAATGATCAGTACACAAATCCCACTTGGCTCACCAAATTTTGTTCTTCTAGGTTGAAGCGTTCGTCTACAGTAGCAGTTTTTATATTTAGGTTCATCTGTTCTCTCCTATATAGATAGATGAATTTGGAACTCTAAATCCAACATGGTTTGTAGTAGCTCTTTGAAACTTGAGAAAAATAAAGGAGTTCTCAGTTTTGTCTCTATGGTTTGTTTCCTCTTCAAGTAGCCCTAGGCACAGACTGTGGAAAAGCACTTTCATTGAGAGGGGTTGCCAAGCTTCTAGGAAATAACGAGTTTCCGAAAGACCAACAAATATTTTTTCAACCAAATTTGATGATTCTTGGTGGTAACGATCAGTACACAAATCCCACTTGGCTTACCAAATTTTGTTCTTCTAGGTTGAAGCGTTCGTCTACAGTAGCAGTTTTTATATTTAAGTTTCCCTCGGTTCTCTCCTATATAGATAGATGAATTTGGAACTCTAAATCCAACATGGTTTGTAGTAGCTCTTTGAAACTTGACAAAATAAAGGAGTTCTCAGTTTTGTCTCTATGGTTTGTTTCCTCTTCATGTAGCCTAGGCACAGACTGTGGAAAAGCACTTTCATTGAGAGAGGTTGCCAAGCTTCTAAGAAATTACGAGTTTCCGAAATACCAGCAAATATTTTTTCACCCAATCTTGATGATACTTGGAGCTAATGATCAGTACACAAATCCCACTTGGCTCACCAAATTTTGTTCTTCTAGGTTGAAGCGTTCGTCTACAGTAGCAGTTTTTATATTTAGGTTTCCCTCTGATCTCTCCTATATAGAAAGATGAATTTGGAACTCTAAATCCAACATGGTTTGTAGTAGCTCTTTGAAACTTGACAAAATAAAGGAGTTCTCAGTTTTGTCTCTATGGTTTGTTTCCTCTTCAAGTAGCCCTAGGCACAGACTGTGGAAAAGCACTTTCATTGAGAGGGGTTGCCAAGCTTCTAAGAAATAACGAGTTTCGAAATAACAGCAAATATTTTTTCACCCAAATTTGATGATTCTTGGTGGTAATGATCAGTACACAAATTCCACTTGACTCACCAAAATTTGTTCTTCTAGGTTGAAGCGTTCGTCTACAGTAGCAGTTTTTATATTTAGGTTTCCCTCTGTTCTCTCCCATATAGATAGATGAATTTGGAAATCTAAATCCAACATGGTTTGTAGTAGCTCTTTGAAACTTGACAAAATAAAGGAGTTCTCAGTTTTGTCTCTATGGTTTGTTTCCTCTTCAAGTAGCCCTAGGCACAGACTGTGGAAAAGCACTTTCATTGAGAGGTGTTGCCAAGCTTCTAAGAAATTACGAGTTTCCGAAATACCAGCAAATATTTTTTCACCCAATCTTGATGATACTTGGTGCTAATGATCAGTACTCAAATCCCACTTGGCTTACCAAATTTTGTTCTTCTAAGTTGAAGCGTTCGTCTACATTAGCAGTTTTTATATTTAGTTTTCCCTCTGTTCTCTCCTATATAGAAAGATGAATTTGGAACTCTAAATCCAACATGGTTTGTAGTAGCTCTTTGAAACTTGACAAAATAAAGGAGTTCTCAGTTTTGTCGCTATGGTTTGTTACCTCTTCAAGTAGCCCTAGGCACAGAGTGTGGAAAAGCACTTTAAATGAGAGGGGTTCCCAAGCTTCTAAGAAATAACGAGTTTCCGAAATACCAGCAAATATCTTTTCACCCAATCTTGATGATACTTGGTGGTAATGATCAGTACACAAATCCCACTTGGCTCACCAAATTTTGTTCTACTAGGTTGAAGCGTTCGTCTAAAGTAGCAGTTTTTATATTTAGGTTTCACTCTGTTCTCTCATATATAGATAGATGAATTTGGAACTCTAAATCCAACATGGTTTGTAGTAGCTCTTTGAAACTTGACAAAATAAAGGAGTTCTCAGTTTTGTCTCTATGGTTTGTTTCCTCTTCAAGTAGCCCTAGGCACAGACTGTGGAAAAGCACTTTCATTGAGAGGGGTTGCCAAGCTTATAAGAAATAATGAGTTTACGAAATACCAGCAAATATTTTTTCACCCTAATTTGATGATTCTTGGTGGTAACGATCAGTACACAAATCCCACTTGACTCACGAAATTTTGTACTTCTAGATTGAAGCTTTCGTCTACAGTAGCAGTTTTTATATTTAGGTTTCCCTCTGTTCTCTCCTATATAGATAGATGAATTTGGAACTCTAAATCCAACATGGTATGTAGAAGCTCTTTGAAACTTGACAAAATAAAGGAGTTCTCAGTTTTGTCTCTATGGTTTGTTTCCTCTTAAAGTAGCCCTAGGCACAGACAGTGGAAAGCAATTGCATTGAGATGGGTTGCCAAGCTTCTAAGAAATAACGAGTTTCCGAAATACCAGCAAATATTTTTTCACCCAATCTAGATGATACTTGGTGGTAATGATCAGTACACAAATCCCACTTTGCTCACCAAATTTTGTTCTTCTATTTTGAAGCGTTCGTCTACCGTAGCAGTTTTTATATTTAGGTTTCCCTTTGTTCTCTCGTATTTAGATAGATGAATTTGAAACTCTAAATCCAACATGGTTTGTAGTAGCTCTTTGAAACTTGACAAAATAAAGGAGTTCTCAGTTTTGTCTCTATGGTTTGTTTCCTCTTCAAGTAGCCCTAGGCACAGACTGTGGAAAGCAATTTCATTGAGAGGGGTTGCCAAGCTTCTAAGAAATAACGAGTTTCCGAAATACCAGCAAATATTTTTTCACCCAATCTTGATGATACTTGGTGGTAATGATCAGTACACAAATCCCACTTGGCTCACCAAATTTTGTTCTTCTAGGTTGAAGCGTTCGTCTACAGTAGCAGTTTTTATATTTAGGTTTCCCTCTGTTCTCTCCCATATAGATAGATGAATTTGGAACTCTAAATCCAACATGGTTTTTAGTAGCTCTTTGAAACTTGACAAAATAAAGGAGTTCTCAGTTTTGTCTCTATGGTTTGTTTCCTCTTCAAGTAGCCCTAGGCACAGACTGTGGAAAAGCACTTTCATTGAGAGGTGTTGCCAAGCTTCTAAGAAATTACGAGTTTCCGAAATACCAGCAAATATTTTTTCACCCAATCTTGATGATACTTGGTGCTAATGATCAGTCCACAAATCCCACTTGGCTCACCAAATTTTGTTCTTCTAAGTTGAAGCGTTCGTCTACAGTAGCAGTTTTTATATTTAGGTTTCCCTCTGTTCTCTCCTATATAGATAGATGAATTTGGAACTCTAAATCCAACATGGTTTGTAGTAGCTCTTTGAAACTTGACAAAATAAAGGAGTTCTCAGTTTTGTCTCTATGGTTTGTTTCCTCTTAAAGTAGCCCTAGGCACAGACTGTGGAAAGCACTTTCATTGAGATGGGTTGCCAAGCTTCTAAGAAATAACGAGTTTCCGAAATACCAGCAAATATTTTTTCACCCAATCTTGATGATACTTGGTGGTAATGATCAGTACACAAATCCCACTTGGCTCACCAAATTTTGTTCTTCTAGGTTGAAGCGTTCGTCTACAGTAGCAGTTTTTATATTTAGGTTCATCTGTTCTCTCCTATATAGATAGATGAATTTGGAACTCTAAATCCAACATGGTTTGTAGTAGCTCTTTGAAACTTGAGAAAAATAAAGGAGTTCTCAGTTTTGTCTCTATGGTTTGTTTCCTCTTCAAGTAGCCCTAGGCACAGACTGTGGAAAAGCACTTTCATTGAGAGGGGTTGCCAAGCTTCTAGGAAATAACGAGTTTCCGAAAGACCAACAAATATTTTTTCAACCAAATTTGATGATTCTTGGTGGTAACGATCAGTACACAAATCCCACTTGGCTCACGAAATTTTGTACTTCTAGTTTGAAGCTTTCGTCTACAGTAGCAGTTTTTATATTTTGGTTTCCCTCTGTTCTCTCCTATATAGATAGATGAATTTGGAACTCTAAATCCAACATGGTATGTAGTAGCTCTTTGAAACTTCACAAAATAAAGGAGTTCTCAGATTTGTCCCTATGGCTTGTTTCCTCTTCAAGTAGCCCTAGGCGCAGACTGTGGAAAAGCACTTTCATTGAGAGGGGTTGCCAAGCTTCTAAGAAATAACGAGTTTCCGAAATACCAGCAAATATTTTTTCACCCAACCTTGATGATACTTGGTGGTAAAGATCAGTACACAAATCCCACTTGGCTTACCAAATTTTGTTCTTCTAGGTTGAAGCGTTCGTCTACAGTAGCAGTTTTTATATTTAAGTTTCCCTCGGTTCTCTCCTATATAGATAGATGAATTTGGAACTCTAAATCCAACATGGTTTGTAGTAGCTCTTTGAAACTTGACAAAATAAAGGAGTTCTCAGTTTTGTCTCTATGGTTTGTTTCCTCTTCATGTAGCCTAGGCACAGACTGTGGAAAAGCACTTTCATTGAGAGAGGTTGCCAAGCTTCTAAGAAATTACGAGTTTCCGAAATACCAGCAAATATTTTTTCACCCAATCTTGATGATACTTGGAGCTAATGATCAGTACACAAATCCCACTTGGCTCACCAAATTTTGTTCTTCTAGGTTGAAGCGTTCGTCTACAGTAGCAGTTTTTATATTTAGGTTTCCCTCTGTTCTCTCCTATATAGAAAGATGAATTTGGAACTCTAAATCCAACATGGTTTGTAGTAGCTCTTTGAAACTTGACAAAATAAAGGAGTTCTCAGTTTTGTCTCTATGGTTTGTTTCCTCTTCAAGTAGCCCTAGGCACAGACTGTGGAAAAGCACTTTCATTGAGAGGGGTTGCCAAGCTTCTAAGAAATAACGAGTTTCGAAATAACAGCAAATATTTTTTCACCCAAATTTGATGATTCTTGGTGGTAATGATCAGTACACAAATTCCACTTGACTCACCAAAATTTGTTCTTCTAGGTTGAAGCGTTCGTCTACAGTAGCAGTTTTTATATTTAGGTTTCCCTCTGTTCTCTCCCATATAGATAGATGAATTTGGATATCTAAATCCAACATGGTTTGTAGTAGCTCTTTGAAACTTGACAAAATAAAGGAGTTCTCAGTTTTGTCTCTATGGTTTGTTTCCTCTTCAAGTAGCCCTAGGCACAGACTGTGGAAAAGCACTTTCATTGAGAGGTGTTGCCAAGCTTCTAAGAAATTACGAGTTTCCGAAATACCAGCAAATATTTTTTCACCCAATCTTGATGATACTTGGTGCTAATGATCAGTACTCAAATCCCACTTGGCTTACCAAATTTTGTTCTTCTAAGTTGAAGCGTTCGTCTACATTAGCAGTTTTTATATTTAGTTTTCCCTCTGTTCTCTCCTATATAGAAAGATGAATTTGGAACTCTAAATCCAACATAGTTTGTAGTAGCTCTTTGAAACTTGACAAAATAAAGGAGTTCTCAGTTTTGTCGCTATGGTTTGTTACCTCTTCAAGTAGCCCTAGGCACAGACTGTGGAAAAGCACTTTAAATGAGAGGGGTTCCCAAGCTTCTAAGAAATAACGAGTTTCCGAAATACCAGCAAATATTTTTTCACCCAATCTTGATGATACTTGGTGGTAATGATCAGTACACAAATCCCACTTGGCTCACAAAATTTTGTTCTTCTAGGTTGAAGCGTTCGTCTAAAGTAGCAGTTTTTATATTTAGGTTTCACTCTGTTCTCTCATATATAGATAGATGAATTTGGAACTCTAAATAAAACATGGTTTATAGTAGCTCTTTGAAACTTGACAAAATAAAGGAGTTCTCTGTTTTGTCTCTATGGTTTGTTTAATCTTCAAGGAGCCCTAGGCACAGACTGTGGAAAAGAAATTTCATTGAGAGGGGTTGCCAAACTTCTAAGAAATAACGAGTTTCCAAAATACCAGCAAATGTTTTTTCACCGAATCTTGATGATACTTGTTGCTAATGATCAGTACACAAATCCCACTTGGCTGACCAAATTTTGTTCTTCTAGGTTGAAGCGTTCGTCTACAGTAGCAGTTTTTTATTTAGGTTTTCCTCTGTTCTCTCCTATATAGATAGATGAATTTGGAAATCTAAATCCAACATGGTTTGTAGTAGCTCTTTGAAACTTGACAAAATAAAGGAGTTCTCAGTTTTGTTTCTATGGTTTCTTTCCTCTTCAAGTAGCCCTAGGCACAGACTGTGGAAAAGCACTTTCATTGAGAGAAGTTGCCAAGCTTCTAAGCAATAACGAGTTTCCAAAATACCAGCAAACACTTGGTGGTAATGATCAGTACTTGGTGATACTTGGTGGTAATGATCAGTACACAAATCCCACTTGCTTCACCAAATTTTGTTCTTCTAGGTTGAAGAGTTCGTCTACAGTAGCAGTTTTTATATTTAGGTTTCATTCTTACTCTCTTATAGATAGATGAATTTGGAACTCTAAATCCAACATGGCTTGTAGTAGCTCTTTGAAACTTCACAAAATAAAGGAGTTCTCAGTTTTGTCACTATGGTTTGTTTCCTCTTAAAGTAGCCCTAGGCACATACTGTGGAAAGCACTTTCATTGAGATGGGTTGCCAAGCTTCTAAGAAATAACGAGTTTCCGAAATACCAGCAAATATTTTTTCACACAATCTAGTTGATACTTGGTGGTAATGATCAGTACACAAATCCCACTTGGCTTACCAAATTTTGTTCTTCTAGGTTGAAGCGTTCGTCTACAGTAGCAGTTTTTATATTTAAGTTTCCCTCGGTTCTCTCCTATATAGATGAATTTGGAACTCTAAATCCAACATGGTTTGTAGTAGCTCTTTGAAACTTGACAAAATAAAGGAGTTCTCAGTTTTGTCTCTATGGTTTGTTTCCTCTTCATGTAGCCTAGGCACAGACTGTGGAAAAGCACTCTCATTGAGATTAGTTGCTAAGCTTCTAAGAACTAACGAGTTTCCGAAATACCAGCAAATATTTTTTCACCCAATCTTGATGATACTTGGTGGTAATGATCAGTACACAAATCGCACTTGGCTCACCAAATTTTGTTCTTCTAGGTTGAAGCGTTTGTCTACAGTAGCAGTTTTTATATTTAGGTTTCACTCTGTTCTCTCATATATAGATAGATGAATTTGGAACTCTAAATCCAACATGGTTTGTAGTAGCTCTATGAAACTTGACAAAATAAAGGAGTTCTCAGTTTTGTCTCTTTGGTTTGTTTCCTTTTCAATTATCCCTAGGCACAGACTGTGGAAAAGCACTTTCATTCAGAGGGATTGACAAGCTTCTAAGAAATAACGAGTTTCCGAAATACCAGCAAATATTTTTTCACCCAATCTTGATGATAATTTTTGCTTATGATCAGTACACAAATCCCACTTGGCTCACCAAATTTTGTTCTTCTAGTTTGAAGCTTTTGTCTACAGTAGCAGTTTTTATATTTAGGTTTCCCTTTGTTCTCTTCTATATAGATAGATGAATTTGGAACTCTAAATCCAACATGGTTTGTAGTAGCTCTTTGAAACTTGATAAAATAAAAAAGTTCTCAGTTTTGTCTCTATGGATTGTTTCCACTTCAAGTAGTCCTTGGCACAGACTGTGGAAAGCACTTTCACTGAGATGGGTTGCCAAGCTTCTAAGAAATAACGAGTTTCCAAAATACCAGCAAATATTTTTTCACCCAATCTTGATGATACTTGGTGGTAATGATCAGTACACAAATCCCACTGGGCTCACCACATTTTGATCTTCTAGTTTGAAGCGTTCGTATACAGTAGCAGTTTTTATATTTAGGTTTCCCTATGTTCTCACCTATATAGATAGATGAATTTGGAACTCTAAATAAAACATGGTTTATAGTAGCTCTTTGAAACTTGACAAGATAAAGGAGTTCTCAGTTTTGTCTCTATGGTTTGTTTCCTCTTCATGTAGCCCTAGGCACAGACTGTGGAAAAGCACTTTCATTGAGAGAAGTTGCCAAGCTTCTAAGCAATAACGAGTTTCCGAAATACCAGCAAATACTTGGTGGTAATGATCAGTACTTGGTGATACTTGGTGGTAATGATCAGTACACAAATCCCACTTGGCTCACCAAATTTTGTTCTTCTAGGTTGATGCGTTCGTGTACAGAGGCAGTTTTATAGTTAGGTTTCCCTCTGTTCTCTCTTATAGATAGATGAATTTGGAACTCTAAATCCAACATGGTTTGTAGTAGCTCTTGAAACTTGAAAAAATAAAGGAGTTCTCAGTTTTGTCTCTATGGTTTGTTTAATCTTCAAGGAGCCCTAGGCACAGACTGTGGAAAAGCACTTTCATTGAGAGGAGTTGCCAAGCTTCTAAGAAATAACGAGTTTCCAAAATACCAGCAAATATTTTTTCACCCAATCATGATGATACTTGTAGGTACTGATCAGTACACAAATACCACTTGGCTCACCAAATTTTGTTCTTCTAGGTTGATGCGTTCGTGTACAGTAGCAGTTTTTATAGTTAGGTTTCCCTCTGTTCTCTCATATATAGATAGAATAATTTGGAACTCTAAATCCAACATGGTTTGCAGTAGCTCTTTGAAACTCGATAAAATAAAGGAGTTCTCAGTTTTGTCTCTATGGTTTGTTTCCTCTTCAAGTAGCCGTAGGCACAGACTGTGGAAAAGCACTTTCATTGAGAGGGGTTGCCAAGTTTCTAAGAAATAACGAGTTTCCGAAATACCAGCAAATATATTTTCACACAATCTTGATGATCGTTGGTGGTAATGATCAGTACACAAATCCCACTGGGCTCACCACATTTTGATCTTCTAGTTTGAAGCGTTCGTCTACAGTAGCAGTTTTTATATTTAGGTTTCCCTCTGTTCTCACCTATATAGATAGATGAATTTGGAACTCTAAATAAAACATGGTTTATAGTAGCTCTTTGAAACTTGACAAAATAAAGGAGTTCTCAGTTTTGTCTCTATGGTTTGTTTAATCTTCAAGGAGCCCTAGGCACAGACTCTGGAAAAGAACTTTCATTGAGAGGCGTTGCCAAACTTCTAAGAAATAACGAGTTTCCGAAATACCAGCAAAATGTTTTTTCACCGAATCTTGATGATACTTGTTGCTAATGATCAGTACACAAATCCCACTTGGCTGACCAAATTTTGTTCTTCTAGGTGAAGCGTTCGTCTACAGTAGCAGTTTTATATTTAGGTTTTCCTCTGTTCTCCCCTATATAGATAGATGAATTTGGAAATCTAAATCCAACATGGTTTGTAGTAGTTCTTTGAAACTTGACAAAATTATGGAGTTCTCAGTTTTGTTTCTATGGTTTGTTTCCTCTTCAAGTAGCCCTAGGCACAGACTGTGGAAAAGCACTTTCATTGAGAGAAGTTGCCAAGCTTCTAAGCAATAACGAGTTTCCGAAATACCAGCAAATAGTTGGTGGTAATGATCAGTACTTGGTGATACTTGGTGGTAATGATCAGTACACAAATCCCACTTGCTTCACCAAATTTTGTTCTTCTGGGTTGAAGAGTTCGTCTACAGTAGCAGTTTTTATATTTAGGTTTCCCTTTGTTCTCTCGTATTTTAGATAGATGAATTTGAAACTCTAAATCCAACATTGTTTGTAGTAGCTCTTTGAAACTTGACAAAATAAAGGAGTTCTCAGTTTTGTCTCTATGGTTTGTTTCCTCTTCAAGTAGCCCTAGGCACAGACTGTGGAAAGCAATTTCATTGAGAGGGGTTGCCAAGCTTCTAAGAAATAACGAGTTTCCGAAATACCAGCAAATATTTTTTCACCCAATCTTGATGATACTTGGTGGTAATGATCAGTACACAAATCCCACTTGGCTCACCAAATTTTGTTCTACTAGATTGAAGCGTTCGTCTACAGTAGCAGTTTTTATATTTAGGTTTCCCTCTGTTCTCTCCCATATAGATAGATGAATTTGGAACTCTAAATCCAACATGGTTTTTAGTAGCTCTTTGAAACTTGACAAAATAAAGGAGTTCTCAGTTTTGTCTCTATGGTTTGTTTCCTCTTCAAGTAGCCCTAGGCACAGACTGTGGAAAAGCACTTTCATTGAGAGGTGTTGCCAAGCTTCTAAGAAATTACGAGTTTCCGAAATACCAGCAAATATTTTTTCACCCAATCTTGATGATACTTGGTGCTAATGATCAGTACACAAATCCCACTTGGCTCACCAAATTTTGTTCTTCTAAGTTGAAGCGTTCGTCTACAGTAGCAGTTTTTATATTTAGGTTTCCCTCTGTTCTCTCCTATATAGATAGATGAATTTGGAACTCTAAATCCAACATGGTTTGTAGTAGCTCTTTGAAACTTGACAAAATAAAGGAGTTCTCAGATTTGTCTCTATGGTTTGTTTCCTCTTCAAAAGCCCTAGGCACAGACTGTGGAAAAGCACTTTCATTGAGAGGGGTTGCCAATCTTCTAAGAAATTCCGAGTTTCCGAAATACCAGCAAATATTTTTTCACCAATCTTGATGATACTTGGTGGTAATGATCAGTACAGAAATCCCACATGGCTCACCAAATTTTGTTCTTCTAGGTTGAAGCGTTCGTCTACAGTAGCAGTTTTTATATTTAGGTTTCCCTCTGTTCTCTCCTATATAGATAGATGAATTTGGAACTCTAAATCCAACATGGTTTGTAGTAGCTGTTTGAAACTTGACAAAATAAAGGAGTTCTCAGTTTTGTCTCTATGGTTTGTTTCCTCTTAAAGTAGCCCTAGGCACAGACTGTGGAAAGCACTTTCATTGAGATGGGTTGCCAAGCTTCTAAGAAATAACGAGTTTCCGAAATACCAGCAAATATTTTTTCACCCAATCTTGATGATACTTGGTGGTAATGATCAGTACACAAATCCCACTTGGCTCACCAAATTTTGTTCTTCTAGGTTGAAGCGTTCGTCTACAGTAGCAGTTTTTATATTTAGGTTCATCTGTTCTCTCCTATATAGATAGATGAATTTGGAACTCTAAATCCAACATGGTTTGTAGTAGCTCTTTGAAACTTGAGAAAAATAAAGGAGTTCTCAGTTTTGTCTCTATGGTTTGTTTCCTCTTCAAGTAGCCCTATTCACAGACTGTGGAAAAGCACTTCATTGAGAGGGGTTGCCAAGCTTCTAGGAAATAACGAGTTTCCGAAAGACCAACAAATATTTTTTCAACCAAATTTGATGATTCTTGGTGGTAACGATCAGTACACAAATCCCACTTGGCTCACGAAATTTTGTACTTCTAGTTTGAAGCTTTCGTCTACAGTAGCAGTTTTTATATTTTGGTTTCCCTCTGTTCTCTCCTATATAGATAGATGAATTTGGAACTCTAAATCCAACATGGTATGTAGTAGCTCTTTGAAACTTCACAAAATAAAGGAGTTCTCAGATTTGTCCCTATGGCTTGTTTCCTCTTCAAGTAGCCCTAGGCGCAGACTGTGGAAAAGCACTTTCATTAAGAGGGGTTGCCAAGCTTCTAAGAAATAACGAGTTTCCGAAATACCAGCAAATATTTTTCACCCAACCTTGATGATACTTGGTGGTAATGATCAGTACACAAATCCCACTTGGCTTACCAAATTTTGTTCTTCTAGGTTGAAGCGTTCGTCTACAGTAGCAGTTTTTATATTTAAGTTTCCCTCGGTTCTCTCCTATATAGATAGATGAATTTGGAACTCTAATCCAACATGGTTTGTAGTAGCTCTTTGAAACTTGACAAAATAAAGGAGTTCTCAGTTTTGTCTCTATGGTTTGTTTCCTCTTCATGTAGCCTAGGCACAGACTGTGGAAAAGCACTTTCATTGAGAGAGGTTGCCAAGCTTCTAAGAAATTACGAGTTTCCGAAATACCAGCAAATATTTTTTCACCCAATCTTAATGATACTTGGAGCTAATGATCAGTACACAAATCCCACTTGGCTCACCAAATTTTGTTCTTCTAGGTTGAAGCGTTCGTCTACAGTAGCAGTTTTTATATTTAGGTTTCCCTCTGTTCTCTCCTATATAGAAAGATGAATTTGGAACTCTAAATCCAACATGGTTTGTAGTAGCTCTTTGAAACTTGACAAAATAAAGGAGTTCTCAGTTTTGTCTCTATGGTTTGTTCCTCTTCAAGTAGCCCTAGGCACAGACTGTGGAAAAGCACTTTCATTGAGAGGGGTTGCCAAGCTTCTAAGAAATAACGAGTTTCGAAATAACAGCAAATATTTTTTCACCCAAATTTGATGATTCTTGGTGGTAATGATCAGTACACAAATTCCACTTGACTCACCAAAATTTGTTCTTCTAGGTTGAAGCGTTCGTCTACAGTAGCAGTTTTTATATTTAGGTTTCCCTCTGTTCTCTCCCATATAGATAGATGAATTTGGAAATCTAAATCCAACATGGTTTGTAGTAGCTCTTTGAAACTTGACAAAATAAAGGAGTTCTCAGTTTTGTCTCTATGGTTGTTTCCTCTTCAGTAGCCCTAGGCACAGACTGTGGAAAAGCACTTTCATTGAGAGGTGTTGCCAAGCTTCTAAGAAATTACGAGTTTCCGAAATACCAGCAAATATTTTTCACCCAATCTTGATGATACTTGGTGCTAATGATCAGTACTCAAATCCCACTTGGCGTACCAAATTTTGTTCTTCTAAGTTGAAGCGTTCGTCTACATTAGCAGTTTTTATATTTAGTTTTCCCTCTGTTCTCTCCTATATAGAAAGATGAATTTGGAACTCTAAATCCAACATGGTTTGTAGTAGCTCTTTGAAACTTGACAAAATAAAGGAGTTCTCAGTTTTGTCGCTATGGTTTGTTACCTCTTCCAGTAGCCCTAGGCACAGAGTGTGGAAAAGCACTTTAAATGAGAGGGGTTCCCAAGCTTCTAAGAAATAACGAGTTTCCGAAATACCAGCAAATATTTTTTCACCCAATCTTGATGATACTTGGTGGTAATGATCAGTACACAAATCCCACTTGGCTCACAAAATTTTGTTCTTCTATGTTGAAGCGTTCGTCTAAAGTAGCAGTTTTTATATTTAGGTTTCACTCTGTTCTCTCATATATAGATAGATGAATTTGGAACTCTAAATCCATCATGGTTTGTAGTAGCTCTTTGAAACTTGACAAAATAAAGGAGTTCTCAGTTTTGTCTCTATGGTTTGTTTCCCTCTTCAAGTAGCCCTAGGCACAGACTGTGGAAAAGCACTTTCATTGAGAGGGGTTGCCAAGCTTATAAGAAATAACGAGTTTACGAAATACCAGCAAATATTTTTTCACCCTAATTTGATGATTCTTGGTGGTAACGATCAGTACACAAATTCCACTTGACTCACCAAAATTTGTTCTTCTAGGTTGAAGCGTTCGTCTACAGTAGCAGTTTTATATTTAGGTTTCCCTCTGTTCTCTCCCATATAGATAGATGAATTTGGAACTCTAAATCCAACATGGTTTGTAGTAGCTCTTTGAAACTTGACAAAATAAAGGAGTTCTCAGTTTTGTCTCTATGGTTTGTTTCCTCTTCAAGTAGCCCTAGGCACAGACTGTGGAAAAGCACTTTCATTGAGAGGGGTTGCCAAGCTTATAAGAAATAACGAGTTTACGAAATACCAGCAAATATTTTTTCACCCTAATTTGATGATTCTTGGTGGTAACGATCAGTACACAAATCCCACTTGGCTCACGAAATTTTGTACTTCTAGATTGAAGCTTTCGTCTACAGTAGCAGTTTTTATATTTAGGTTTCCCTCTGTTCTCTCCTATATAGATAGATGAATTTGGAACTCTAAATCCAACATGGTATGTAGAAGCTCTTTGAAACTTGACAAAATAAAGGAGTTCTCAGTTTTGTCTCTATGGTTTGTTTCCTCTTAAAGTAGCCCTAGGCACAGACAGTGGAAAGCACTTGCATTGAGATGGGTTGCCAAGCTTCTAAGAAATAACGAGTTTCCGAAATACCAGCAAATATTTTTTCACCCAATCTAGATGATACTTGGTGGTAATGATCAGTACACAAATCCCACTTTGCTCACCAAATTTTGTTCTTCTATTTTGAAGCGTTCGTCTACCGTAGCAGTTTTTATATTTAGGTTTCCCTTTGTTCTCTCGTATTTAGATAGATGAATTTGAAACTCTAAATCCAACATGGTTTGTAGTAGCTCTTTGAAACTTG